>NC_000078.6:50121299-50421299 GCF_000001635.26 Mus musculus | reverse complement strand
TGTTTTGTTTTGTTTTTGTTTTGTTTTGTTTTTTTTGTCCTATAATAGTATATACATACAAGACAATGGCTTTCCACAGAAGCCATGTTTAGGTTTATGTTTGAATGAGAAGCTGTGATCCCTTAGTTCCCATGTATCATATCAACTCACAAACTGCTTAGCTAGTACTGCATGCTAACTTACCTTGGTGCAACCTAAGTCTAACTGTACAGAGACCCCAGTGCCCCCGATTAAATGGGCACATACTACAAATCGAGATAGAGAGATTTCAGAAACAGGTAATACATTTTTTTTTCCTGAAGACAAAGTAATTTGTTTAGCAAGTAGGAAGAAAATTACTGACATCAGAGTGCATGCTACACGTTTTATAGAATATTTTCAACCAGAGTTCACTTTACTTTTGGTTTCTAGATATCAAATAGAATGCCTACCTGTATTTTTTTCAATCGTTTTAAAAAGAGAGATAAAAAAGAATACATTCAATGTAAATTTCCAATAAGTGGTCTCTGCTTAATTATTTACTTTATATTTTTCTTGGAAGCATTTCTTTTAAAATTTATATATTTTACTTTTGAGTGATATTTTAACTTTGAGTGAAATCAGTAATCAACAGAGCAAAACCAAAAATGCACCATAAACATATCTGCACTCTTTTTTAAATAATTTAAATTCTAAATTTTATTTTATATGCATAGGTGTTCTGTGTAGCACTTGCATGCCTAGTATCAGCAGAAGTGAGAAACAGGCATTAGCTTCCCTAAAACTGGATTTCCAGCCAGTTGTGAGCCACCATGTGGGTGCTAGGAATCGGTCTCGGGTACTCTGGAAGAGCAGCCATTGCCCTTAACCACTGAGCTATCTCATCACTACCTGCAATTGTCTTCTTGAAGATCTTACTTTGGTAACCCAGGTATCCCCAGACAAATTGTGATTATGCTTCTCATCTCACTCTCGACTGACTGCAGGCAAATAACAACTATGCAATATTTGATTAATGACCTTTTTCTTCATTCCATATTGAGAGCAAGAATTATTTTGAAGAAAATCTAATCTTTTACTTAAAGGTCAAAAATACTTCATTTTGACTCTAATTTGTTTTCAACGAGGTACAAAAACCATCCCTCATTACCAAGACCAAGGATTTTTTTTTTTCAAACCACTACTCACATCTCAAAATGTTTTGCATCTGTGACTTAGTTCCTCCTATTGCACTTAAATTTTAAAAGCATTTTCCAGTTTGGATTTTGGTGTGTCCACAAAGCTGACTAGTATAGCATTTTGCTTTGGTTTGATAGCACATGTGTGTATGTTAATCAGCATTGACTAATATGCATTACTTTCTCCTAGTAACCTTATTTTTCTCTCTTTTTCTCCTCTTTATTCTCCTTTGCCTACTCTTTGCTCTCTCAACTTCATCTTTCAGTCTCCTGTGAGCCCTGGCTTTGAGGTAGGTACAAAATTACCTGACATTAAGAATGTGCAGCAACATGGTCTACAGACCAACCTTGTACTGGTCCGTAGCTACATTAGCTGTGGTTAATTGTTAGAGTTTATATGGAAGTTCAATCGACTGAGTGCAGAGCTCTGGGGTATAACTGTCCTGTCATTCTTTGTCATTTCTCATTGTCACTATTTGAATTCCCATAATCCTCAAGTTGTCAAAGATTGGCATCTTCCTTGAGGTGACTGAGGTTGGTTTCTTAAGCCAAAGTTTGCCCCCTAAATGCTTGATTTTCTAACATAGGTATCTTGTCTTTAAAAATGAAAGGGTGAGGTATATGGTAAGCACGTTGGAGCTATGTTTTCATTCCAGATCCCACAGAATCGTGCAAAGTGAGGACCCTGACTGTCTCCTTGTCCCACATGCCTGGTGTGGCTTGAGAACATAGGGACTAAACAAAGGCTTGCATGAAAATGACTCTGACTTCCGCCTCTACTTCTTGAGCTTAATTATTTTAGAAACCTTTTTGGTTTTAACATTGTATAAATCACAAACTATTAGCTCTTTTCTCAGTGGCAGAATGGAAATGGAAACACTAAGCTCCTGATTCCAGCAGAAATTGTCCTAGGATATGGAACAAATTTCCTTCCCCCAAAATATTGTAAAATTGGCTTTTTAGTTGTCTTAAATAATTAGTAGAACGTTTCTCAAGCCTGCAGCCATGCTCTTGTTAGGATAATTCTCAGGCCAACTTCCTTGCTAATACCTGATTCCTCTTCCATCAGGGCCGTGCCCACTGGGAGCTGGCCCAGTGCTGTTTCCCTGCAGAGAATTTAGACTTCAAGCACCCTTGTTAGTATCCATTCTCAGATCAGCTGGTTTAGGTTTTTCTAGCAGAAGATCTTAACACAAGCACAACACGAACATGTTACAGGTTAAGTAAAATTGTCAAATGTAGATTTCATGTGTATATTTGATTAAAAAAATCTGCTGCAGTGGTGGTAAACTCCTATTTGGAAAATTACCTCTGCTGAAAAGTGCCCTGCATAGAGATGCTCCATGGAAAAACAATGTGTAGTTTTAGATTTTTGTCATTTGTTTTCCTGGATGTCTTTAGACATCATTTTCCAGGTGTACTTTTCTTTGGGAGTAATCCCTAGAAGTGGGAGGCCTTCTCAGATCTTGCATTCAGGAACGGAATGGGAAAGATGAGGAGAGATTTTGACTTTGTGAAACTTACTTCAAAGCACAGCTCTTGATAGAAATAAGAAAAACTTTCTGCATCACCTATTTTTCTGGAACTTTGTTTATATGTAGTTTTTCAAAGCGATAACCAATTTTCTCTTCATCAACATCTACGGGGAGAAGGATGCCTGTTGTAGACTACAATGTGATGTTTTTTCCCACACTCGTTTTCCTTCAGTTTTATACAGTCTGAGGTGTTCTGAAGATATACTAACAAACGCTGACACAGACATGTACCATCCTTATCAAAGGATTTAGGAGAATAGAGTGATCTTTCTTTGAAATAAAGGAAGAAAAGCCAAGGCAGAAAAGAATGGATTGAGATAATGGGTGCCTCTGTAGATACAATATAATATAAAAGACAAAAATTATAAACCAACAACCAAAAACAAAAGTTAGGCCTTAAAAATTTATTTTTTTAAAAAATAAAAACCCAGAATTATTTTAAATATTTTTAATATCTTTGAAGAGGCATCTACAAGTACAGTTTTGAGGTTAATGCCCTCTATAAAGCTTACTTTTAGCAATATTAATTTCTTCTACTCCAAGCCTTGTTGTTTATTCATAATATTCAGATTACCTTCGAGAGGCTATCAGGGAACGTGGAGCTCCTTCTAAAACCTTGTGCTCTGTCTGAACATTTTATATCCCTAACCTTTAATTTTTTGTGAAATTTAAACAATATTCAGTTCAACTTTTTATGGAGTGCATATATTTCCAAAATAACAATTTGCCATAAGCTTGTGGTTTTCATAAAATACACAGACTCATGTGTAATTGTGGCAAGAATTCTTGCCTGCACAGTTTCATAGAAATGCTCTCCCCAGAATAATCCGTTCACTTGCTGTTTTCATTAGTTTTTAACATGAAGACAAGATCTATCCTTAACTGGTGATGGACCTGATAGACATTAGAAGAATTCAGGTAGATTCTTCTCTGATAAGCAAGTAATGAGAAATAATTGTCCCTATGCTAGGAACAACTATGGTGATATTTTCTATCCAAAAGAACATTTCCAGGGCATTTTTCAGGATGGCAAATATCTATGTAGAGGTACTTACTTGGTACCCTTACATTCTAGAGTTCCAGGAATCCTGGTGGCTCATCTACTTTGTAGTCATTTTCCACTTTTGCATGCACAGTGATTGTCCTGTATTACACTTCCAGGTGTCAAGAGATTTATCTTGATTTCTGACTAAGTGAGCTCTCCACATACAAACCAGGGCAGTGTGCATTTTCAGTGAGGAGCCCTGAGCAGAGCTGCTTCACCAGTACTTCCCTGCTTCCTGGTCATAAAACCTAGGTGAAAAATGATGCTGGATCTCTGGAGAAGGAACTCTGAAGTAAAATAACTTGGTGGAGTTCCCTGTGGGGTAGCCTGATCTTACTCAATAGAACTCATGTAGAAGGTGTCTACGTAATCTATATCTATCTATCTATCTATCTATCTATCTATCTATCTATCTATCTATCTATCTATCTATCTTCTGTATAAAAACTTTAAGAAGGGTGAGTATAAATGTAAGCACTATGGGGCAGAATTCCAGGAAGCCTACTTCAAAAGAGCATCAGGCATCACCTGTACATACTCTCTTAGGATTTAGGAAGAGTTGGATCTTGAACAAAGACTTCGCAGGCCAGGTTCATCCCTCTGGTAATATAGCATGGCTTCTAGAAAGTTCCCCCAAGACCCACAGTAGGTTTTTGCTCTCTTTCACCTTCATCACTCAACATCTTGCCAAGTCTAGCCAGGTTGATACCCCTTTAATTCCTAACCACTTGTCACTACTGAGTTCTTAGTTGAAACAATGGACCCTTATGCTGTATGTAAGAGCTATGTATCACGGGTAATTCTCATATACAGGAAAATGTGAAAACATTGGTGTGAAAGTCATTATACTGAGAGAAGAAAATAGTGGGAAGTTAGAACTTAAAACTTTATAAGGTTTAAATATTTATGTTTTGAGTGGCAGGGAGGTGCTTCAGCTAAAAAAGGCATTTGTCCCCAGATCTGCCACCTGAGTTCAAGTTCTAAGAGCCACTCCTACTAATGGGTCTCTGACCTCTACACAGGTGACATGACGTGTGTGCACCATATATGTACACAGTACACAGACACACATAACTACAGTATTCTACTGTATTTAACATTTGTTTCTCCAGAAATCTGCTTCATTAAACATAGTTTTCTAACATGAAGTCATTTTAACTTAGGTAATTAAATTTTCCTCCTTTCACAGGAAAAGTGTTTCCTTTTCAAGATAAATTTATTTAAAAAGGTAATGTGCAGAACTTATGAAGTAAAAGTGTCACTTTCTCTAAATAGCGCAACTTATGGTAATAATCTATTTCTCTTTTTGCTTATGGGCATTCACTAGAAATACCACCATCATTTAGTTAGTAATCTTAGAACTTAGTTCTTGAGTGAGCTTTAGGTGGAAGGAAAGGCCTCTGGCTTAAAAATCTCATCTTGCCTTCTTACGTTGTTTTGGAAGGAGTAGCATGCACACACATGCAGAGACATAAACAGGCACACACACACACACACACACACACACACACACACACACACACGGAGTGCACTGACACTATAGTATGGCACTAAGTAACACAGGCTAGGGGCTGGAGAGATAACTCAGTGGTTAAGAGCACTGACTGCTCTTCTAGAGGTCCTGAGTTCAATTCCCAGCAACCACATGGTGGCTCACAACCATCTGTAATGGGATCTGATGCCCTCTTCTGGAGTGTCTGAAGACAGTGGCGATGTACTCAGATACATTAAATAAATAAATCTTAAAAAAAAAAAAAAAAAAGGAACATAGGCTAGGACTCTGTGAAAGGCTGCAAAAGTAACTTACATTTATTGTTAATTCTCAGAGGAAACCTCTAGGCTTTGAAGACTCAGGCATCTTTATACTTCCCCAACTTCTCCTTGGTATCAACAGTACGCCCACCCTAGGCCACTGGCTATTCAAGTGGAGCCAAATACTCAATTATGGTAATAAATGTCACTAATTTGATTGTCCTTGATTTTACTTAGATAATTAGTTTTCTCCCCATCACTTTCTATATGTAGACTCAGGCTGGCATTTAAAGTGCCAGAGCAGAAGTTGTGGACACGCATTCATGGTCTTTCTCACTGGAAATGTCCCCTCTCCCATTTTATCGGTTTAGAGTGTATTGCATTAAGTTTGCATTGCTGTCTCTTCTCTCTCTCTCTCTCTCTCTCTCTCTCTCTCTCTCTCTCTCTCTCTCTCTCTCTCTCTCTCTCTCTCTTTTTAAAGGTAAACTTACTTATATCATGTTTCCCTTTGGGACCAAGCTTTGTAGGGTGTTGGTAACTGACATTTGAAAGAACAGGGCCTGCAATTTGTGAAAATGCTTCAACAGTCCTGATGCTTTCCCTGCAAAAGAATGGATCACTTAAGGAAACCTAGGTCTCTCTTACCCTCCCCTTCTGTTTACTCAAAGGAGTGAGGCAATATAAAGCAAATGTAACTTCCAAGACTACTTTAGCACTCAGCAGATCTACATCTCCTTATATTTTTCAAAGGGTGTTCCATGTGTCATTACTTTGAAAGCTTTCATAAATTGCTCCAAACATTAAGAAATGAATTCTCCACTGTAAAACACAGCATCCGTCACCACTAAGCAGGGGGTACACTTTTTTTCCTGCCCTATAATAACCCTTTTAACGGTTATGAAAGGTTTTGATCAGCTTTTATTTATACTGTGTATTTAGGACATCCAACTGAGAATTCAAACTCATTTATCTGGCACATTTGGCATAAAGTTCAAAGGACATAGAGTCAGAATACAATTAAAAAACTGCGAGACTCAGCAAACATCCTGCCTTCAACACAGCATGTATATTTCAGTGTGAATGTTGTCCCTCGTGGCTTCATATTTGCCTACAGTCAAAGGCAGCTCTGTACTGGAAAAATGTCTTACTCCCTATGTGAAGGGTAGTGTTTGGGGAAAGACAGATGTTTCATCTTTCTTCACAAGTATCCACTCTCTGACCTTGCCAGTATATATTCTAGCACCAGTCGCAGGTGGGGTTAGTCACTGCCAAATAACTGTAAAACTGTGTGTTAGCTTACAAGTAGGGAAACTTCTGGGTAGTCTCAAGATTGGAAGGGCTCTGTTTTCCTAGACAGATTTTTACTTGTTGATGGTGTCAAAAGTCTGCAAGACTCAATTTGTGGCCCACACATACAGTTCTTTCAGGAAAACTCCTTTCTGAACCATCTCTCACTTGGACTGTGAAGCTTTCCCTGAGTGAAGCTACCTTTACTGGCCCATACCCTGAGTGAAACAGGATTCCACAAGTGTGTAACCTGGAGAAAGACAAGGTAGATAAGGCCCTTCCCTCACAGAGCTTTCATTCTGGTGACAATTTAAAAACAACGGACAGGTAGACCAGTTATCCCAAGGCTTGGGTGATTACTCAACAGGAGACAGAATGTTTTGACACAGAAAGCATAGAGAAGTTGTATGGGACCTCTTCCAGAAGCTAGTGAGTAAGTAAACTGTAAACAAATGAGGAAGAGCCCTCTATATTGATGAAAAAGGCGAAGAGAGAGAAAGGTAACAGAGACAGTTATGCTGGGAACAGAGTGCTATTCAAGAGATACCTGCTTGAGCACAGAGTTAGTTTTTTTTCCTAGTCTTTGTATATCCAGTAGCATCTTATTGGACCTTCAGGTTAGTACACTCCAGGCAGCTTTTGGTAACTAGGATAAACTTAAGGGCAGTGGGGAAAACTTTTTTGTATAGTTTTCTGGTATGTTAGCCCATCTTTGGACTTCTAGAATCAAGTATGAATTCATACAGTTGGGTGTAGTTTTATATAGTCATTATTAAAACTGTTCAGATAAAGCAATACCTGGATTGGATGGTAGGCAGATAATTGATGGCTCCTACATATGAAAGCTCCTGATTCATCTTGTTACTGTGTCCAAGAAAATACCTGTTACTCAGATGTGTTCAGCTGAATACAGCAAATTATTTGAAAATATGTCATAGAGGTCAAAGTTAAGGCTTTACAGTATTCCACATCAACTGAATTTTGGTATAAAGGACACTTGTTCATTTTCATAGTGTCCTATACCTTCTTTATTCACTTACATGAGGGAAATAAAATATAATTGCTGTGATATATTATCATAAATCCCAGGAATGCAGGAACAGGTGGATTACGAGAAAGAACATTATCTGAAATAAGACTCCATGAGTTCATAGTTATTACACTTAAAGCTTTGTTAGGTCAACTACTTATAACCTTGTGTGATTGTATTTTCTCTAATATGATGATGGAGATGATGATAGAGTTGGTTACAACGTTTCACATATTTATCTTTATCTTATAAAAACTTCCTTCCTTCCTTCCTTCCTTCCTTCCTTCCTTCCTTCCTTCCTTCATTCCTTCCTTCCTTCCTTCCTTTTAAATTATCACCTTGTTCAAAGTTCAGAGCAAACCATTTTTCTTCTACATAGAGGTGACTGACACATTCACTCACGACCCTCCCCTTCCCAAACTTTCACTTCCCTTTTCTTTCTATGTTGTCAACATCTAGACTGACTTTCTTTATAATGTGCATACCTGGGCTTCCTGCTTATCCAGTATAACTAAAAGAGAGCTGCAGAGCTAGATCACCTGGTAAGGCCATTAACTGTTCTTGCAAAGATGCAGGTTGAGTCCTCAACAGCAACCAGATAGCTCAGAACAATGTGCAACTTCAGTTCTAAATAGTCCAATATTCCCCTATGATCTCTGTGGGCACCTGAATTCATGCTTGCTTGCATGCATACATACATACATGCATACATACATACATACATGCACATGATAAACTTGCAGTCCAACAAGTTCACAATCATACACATTTTTAAAAAAAGAAAATAAGTTTAAAAGTCATATACAGGAAGGAAGGAAGGAAGGAAGGAAGGAAGGAAGGAAGGAAGGAAGGAAGGAAGGAAATAAATAAGGAAAGGCAATATTTGAGCAGTGGCCCTCCTTTTACAATGATACTCTTGTCTCCAGTTCACTGCAGTCTCCATCGTCCCCTATTGCGTCTTTGTCATGCAGGCCTGTACCTTATTACTAACTGCCTGTGAGTATTTAATCTTGTTCCCTTCTTTCTCTAGAGCAGAGGACTGCACAGAATCAAGTATGAATCATAGAGCTGGGTGTACGTTTATATACTCATTATCAAACCCGGAAACCCAACCTTGTTTAGATTTTACTTGCAGGAGGCATATTCAGGAGACTGTTTTTCTAAAGCTTTGCATATTTGTGGTATCCATTTGGTTGGTGGATTGTTCTTTTCCTCACTGAAATGGTTTGTGTTACATTGCCAATGTTGTGCTCTAGAGATGGCTCAGCAGTTAAGACCTGGGTTCAGTTTCCAGCTCACAGTCATCCAGAGCCAAAAGATTTACTGCCCTCTTCTAGTCTCATGGGGCACTGTATAAAATCGGTCCACAGATATACCTGTCGGCAAAACACCCATACACATAAAATAAAAATAAAATATTAAAATTATATTTTCAATTCCTGATGTCACGTTCATGTGGGACTTGGCATAGACATAAGTTATGTCACTGTAATAGCAAAATGACTGTGTTAAAGACAATCTTTGTGTAACTTTAAATAAGATATTAAAGCCTGTGTTTGAGGATCTCTTGAGGTATCTCACTCATTGTTCTCATGGACGTACTTCTTGAAACCATATTTTTACTTGTAGAAGAAGTGTGCATTGCTTTCCTGATACTTGTTTTTATTAAAAATATTTTTCATAAAATACATGCTGATCCCAGTTTTCTCTTCTCCAACTTCTCAAAGAGCCACTCTACCTCCCCACCCTTCCAACTCCATTCATTCTTTCTTGTTCTCTTTAATAAACAAACAGGCAAGGAAAAAAAAAACAATAAGCAAAGTAGAATTATAAAGGCAACACAGTGAGCACTTCCACACATGCAGACATACATGCGGAGTGTTGTTTTTATTTTTAACAGCAGAATTACATCCTGTTGAGTATTGTCTATTCATCTGGTGGTGGACGTTCTGGCCATTATTAATAGAGCAGAAATGAACATAAATGATCAAGTGTCTCTGTATTAAATGTATCGACCATGCACGGCATGGGTATCACTGTATCTTTTTTTTTTTTTTTTTTTTTTGTCATCACAGCTACTGTATTTTTCTAAGTGATTTTTTTTTAAATATTTTTTATTACTACGTATTTTCCTCAATTACATTTAGAATGCTATCCCAAAAGTCCCCCATTCCCCCACACACACTTCCCTCCCTACCCACCCATTCCCATTTTTTGGCCCTGGCATTCCCCTGTACGGGGGCATATAAAGTTTGCATGTCCAATGGGCGTCTCTTTCCAGTGATGGCCAACTAGGCCATCTTTTGATACATATGGAGCTAGAGTCAAGAGCTCCACGGTACTGGTTAGTTCATAATGTTGTTGCACCTACAGGGTTGCAGATCCCTTTAGTTCCTCGGGTACTTTCTCTAGCTCCTCCGTTGGGGACCCTGTGATCCATCCAATAGCTGACAGTGAGCATCCACTTATGTGTTTGCTAGGCCCCTGCCTAGTCTCACAAGAGCCAGCCCTATCAGGGTCCTTTCAGCCAATGCTTGCTAGTGTATGCAATGGTGTTATCTTTGGAGGCTAATTATGGGATGGATCCCTGGATATGGCAGTCTCTAGATGGTCCATCCTTTTGTCTCAGCTCCAAACTTTGTCTCTGTAACTCCTTCCATGGGTGATTGTTTCCAATTCTAAGAAGGGGCAAAGTGTCCACACTTTGGTCTTCATTCTTCTTCAGTTTCATGTGTTTTGCAAATTGTATCTTATATCTCGGGTAAACTAAGTTTCTGAGCTAATATCCACTTATCAGTGAGTACATATCATTTGAGTTCTTTTGTGATTGTGTTACCTCACTCAGGATGATGCCCTCCAGGTCCATCCATTTGGCTAGGAATTTCATAAATTCATTCTTTTTAATAGCTGAGTAGTACTCCATTGTGTAAATGTATCACTGTATCTTGAGGGAGATCTATTCCCAGATTCTTGTGGAACAATCACACTGATTTCCATGGTGGCTTGGGACAGGTTTATATTTCCACCAGCAATAGCTGAATGTTCCCCTTAGCCCACACCCTTGCCATCATGAGCTGTCAACTTGTTTTATTGATACTGGCCATTATGATGGTGTAATCTGAAATGTCAAAGAAGTTTTGGTTCAGATCTCCCTGATAGCTAAGGATAGTGAACATTTCTTTCTTTTTTATTTGCATCTTAAATGTTGCCTCCCTATCCCCTTCCCAGAATTCTTTCCCCCATCCCTCTTCTCCTTTGCCTCTGAGAGGTACCTCCCTTCAGGCATCCCTCCTCCCTGGGACATCAAATCTTTACAGGATTAGGCACCTCCTCTTCCACTGAGAACAGGAAAGGCAGTCCTCTGCTACATTTGTGCCTGAGACCTCAGACCAGCCCATGTATGCTCTTTGGTTGGTGGCTCAGTCTCTGGGAGCTCTCATGGGTCCAGGTAGTTGATACTGTTGGTCTTCCTGTGTGGTTGCCATCCTCTTCAGTTCTTTCAATTCCTTCTCTTACTCTTCAATAGGGGTCCCTGACCTCCATCCAATGCTTGGCTGTGAGTATCAGCGTCTGATAGAGCTTCTCAGAGTTCTTTAAGTGTTTCCCAGCCATCTGTGGGTCATCTTTTGAAAACTCTCATGAGCTGTGTTCACTATTTCTTAGTTGAGTTATTTATTCTCTTAAGATTGTTTTGTTTTGTTAGTTTTTAAGTTCTTTCTATATATTAGATATGAACACCATTGCTTCTTTACAACTGTAGAAGACACATATAATGAAGAGTCTTCCCTCTTCTTGGGGGCTTTAAGTTTAACAATTGGGACAGATCAATAAAGAAATGTCTACATTGTACGCTATTCTCCATTTTTCTATTTCTCTTTAACTTGAAAGTTTTCTCCAAAGTCTAGGCACAAGTGCCATGTGGATTGAATATTATTTAATAAGCAGAAGTTGGTTTGAGTGCTGTAGGGCTTTGTTTGAATCATGTTTTTCTGTAAGACTTATCTCTCAGGAAGGCTTGTGTTTGATGTTTACATGGGTAGCAATGAACAAACCACAAGGAGAGGGAAGATTTCTACCCTCCTTCCCAGGGAACTAATGGAGATTTCATTTCAAAGTGAATATGCTGTTTGGGAGAAATGCTTGAATCCTATTCAATATTTAAAGACAAACTGGCACATGAAGTCCCATGATGTAATCAGAGCGTTACTTCCCAGGATAGTGCCAACTTTGCTAAGTCATTAATGTAGAGTATTGAGTTAAAAGCAAATCCTAATCCTTCCTCATAAAAGCAAAATATGCTGTCTTTCTTTTTTTTTCTTTTTTTTTTTTCGATTTTTTATTAGGTATTTAGCTCATTTACATTTCCAATGCTATACCAAAAGTCCCCCATAGCCACCCACCCCCACTCCCCTACCCACCCACTCCCCTTTTTTGGCCCTGGCATTCCCCTGTACTGGGGCATATAAAGTTTGCATGTCCAATGGGCCTCTCTTTCCAGTGATGGCCGCCTAGGCCATCTTTGATACATATGCAGCTAGAGTCAAGAGGTCCGGGGTATTGGTTAGTTCATAATGTTGTTCCACCTATAGGGTTGCAGATCCCTTTAGCTTCTTGGGTACTTTCTCTAGCTCCTTCATTGGGGGCCATGTGATCCATCCAATAGCCGACTGTGAGCATCCACTTCTATGTTTGCTAGGCCCAGGCATACTCTGACAAGAGACAGCTATATCAGGGTCCTTTCAGCTTAATCTTGCTAGTGTATGCAATGGTGTCAGCATTTGGAAGCTGATTATGGGATGGATCCCCGGATATGGCAGTCTCTACATGGTCCATCTTTTTATCTCAGCTCCAAACATTGTCTCTGTACCTCCTTCCAAGGGTGTTTTGTTCCCACTTCTACGGAGGGGCATAGTGTCCACACTTCAGTCTTCATTTTTCTTGAGTTTCATGTGTTTAGGAAATTGTATCTTATATCTTGGATATCCTAGGTTTTGGGCTAATATCCACTTATCAGTGAGTACATATTGTGTGAGTTCCTTTGTGAATGTGTTACCTCACTCAGGATGATGCCCTCCAGGTCCATCCATTTGGCTAGGAATTTCATAAATTCATTCTTTTTAATAGCTGAGTAGTACTCCATTGTGTAGATGTACCACATTTTCTGTATCCATTCCTCTGTTGAGGGGCATCTGGGTTCCTTCCAGCTTCTGGCTATTATAAAGAAGGCTGCTATGAACATAGTGGAGCATGTGTCCTTCTTACCAGTTGGGGCATCTTCTGGATATATGCCCAGGAGAGGTATTGCTGGATCCTCCGGTAGTACTATATCCAGTTTTCTGAGGAACCGCCAGACTGATTTCCAGAGTGGTTGTACAAGCCTGCAATCCCACCAACAATGGAGGAGTGTTCCTCTTTCTCCACATCCACGCCAGCATCTGCTGTCACCTGAATTTTTGATCTTAGCCATTCTGACTGGTGTGAGGTGGAATCTCAGGGTTGTTTTGATTTGCATTTCCCTGATGATTAAGGATGTTGAACATTTTTTCAGGTGCTTCTCTGCCATTCGGTATTCCTCAGGTGAGAATTCTTTGTACAGTTCTGAGCCCCATTTTTTAATGGGGTTATTTGATTTTCTGAAGTCCACCTTCTTGAGTTCTTTCTATATGTTGGATATTAGTCCCCTATCTGATTTAGGATAGGTAAAGATCCTTTCCCAATCTGTTGGTGGTCTTTTTGTCTTATTGACGGTGTCTTTTGCCTTGCAGAAACTTTGGAGTTTCATTAGGTCCCATTTGTCAATTCTCGATCTTACAGCACAAGCCATTGCTGTTCTATTCAGGAATTTTTCCCCTGTGCCCATATCTTCAAGGCTTTTCCCCACTTTCTCCTCTATAAGTTTCAGTGTCTCTGGTTTTATGTGAAGTTCCTTGATCCACTTAGATTTGACCTTAGTACAAGGAGATAAGTATGGATCAATTCTCATTCTTCTACACGATAACAACCAGTTGTGCCAGCACCAATTGTTGAAAATGCTGTCTTTCTTCCACTGGATGGTTTTAGCTCCCTTGTCAAAGATCAAGTGACCATAGGTGTGTGGGTTCATTTCTGGGTCTTCAATTCTATTCCATTGGTCTACTTGTCTGTCTCTATACCAGTACCATGCAGTTTTTATCACAATTGCCCTGTAGTAAAGCTTTAGGTCAGGCATGGTGATTCCACCATAGGTTCTTTTATCCTTGAGAAGAGTTTTTGCTATCCTAGGTTTTTTGTTATTCTAGATGAATTTGCAAATTGCTCCTTCTAATTCGTTGAAGAATTGTGTTGGAATTTTGATGGGGATTGCATTGAATCTGTAGATTGCTTTTGGCAAGATAGCCATTTTTACAATGTTGATCCTGCCAATCCATGAGCATGGGAGATCTTTCCATTTTCTGAGATCTTCTTTAATTTCTTTCTTCAGAGACTTGAAGTTTTTATCATACAGATCTTTCACTTCCTTAGTTAGAGTCACGCCGAGATATTTTATATTATTTGTGACTATTGAGAAGGGTGTTGTTTCCCTAATTTCTTTATCAGCCTGTTTATTCTTTGTGTAGAGAAAGGCCATTGACTTGTTTGAGTTAATTTTATATCCAGCTACTTCACCAAAGCTGTTTATCAGGTTTAGGAGTTCTCTGGTGGAATTTTTAGGGTCACTTATATATACTATCATATCATCTGCAAAAAGTGATATTTTGACTTCATCTTTTCCAATTTGTATCCCCTTGATCTCCTTTTGTTGTCGAATTGCTCTGGCTAATACTTCAAGTACTATGTTGAAAAGGTAGGGAGAAAGTGGGCAGCCTTGTCTAGTCCCTGATTTTAGTGGGATTGCTTCCAGCTTCTCTCCATTTACTTTGATGTTGGCTACTGGTTTGCTGTAGATTGCTTTTATTATGTTTAGGTATGGGCCTTGAATTCCTGATCTTTCCAAAACTTTTATCATGAATGTGTGTTGGATCTTGTCAAATGCTTTTTCTGCATCTAACGAGATGATCATGTGGTTTTTGTCTTTGAGTTTGTTTATATAATGGATTACATTGATGGATTTTCATATATTAAACCATCCCTGCATCCCTGGAATAAAACCTACTTGGTCAGGATGGATGATTGCTTTAATGTGTTCTTGGATTCGGTTAGCGAGAATTTTATTAAGGATTTTTGCATCGATATTCATAAGAGAAATTGGTCTGAAGTTCTCTATCTTTGTTGGATCTTTCTGTGGTTTAGGTATCAGAGTAATAGTGGCTTCATAAAATGAGTTGGGTAGAGTACCTTCTACTTTTATCTTGTGAAAAAATTTGTGCAGAACTGGAATTAGATCTTCTTTGAAGGTCTGATAGAACTCTGCACTAAACCCGTCTGGTCCTGGGCTTGTTTTGACTGGGAGACTATTAATAACTGATTCTATTTCTTTAGGGGATATGGGACTGTTTAGAAGGTCAACTTGATCCTGATTCAACTTTGGTACCTGGTATCTTTCCAGAAATTTGTCCATTTCGTCCAGGTTTTCCAGTTTTGTTGAGTATAGCCTTTTGTAGAAGGATCTGATGGTGTTTTGGATTTCTTCAGGATCTGTTGTTATGTCTCCCTTTTCATTTCTGATTTTGTTGATTAGGATTTTGTCCCTTTGCCCTTTAGTGAGTCTAGCTAAGGGTTTATCTATCTTGTTGATTTTCTCAAAGAACCAACTCCTCGTTTGGTTAATTCTTTGAATAGTTCTTCTTGTTTAATTTGGTTAATTTCACCCCTGAGTTTGATTATTTCCTGCTGTCTACTCCTCTTGGGTGAATTTGCTTCGTTTTTTTCTAGAGCTTTTAGATGTTTTGTCAAGCTGTTAGTATGTGCTCTCTCCCGTTTCTTTTTGGAGGTACTCAGAGCTATGAGTTTCCCTCTTAGAAAAGCTTTCATTGTGTCCTAAAGGTTTGGGTACGTTGTGGCTTCATTTTCATTAAACTCTAAAAAGTCTTTAATTTCTTTCTTTATTCCTTCCTTGACCAAGGTATCATTGAGAAGAGTGTTGTTCAGTTTCCACGTGAATGTTGGCTTTCCATTATTTATGTTGTTATTGAAGATCATTCTTAGGCCATGGTGGTCTGATAGGATACATGGGACAATTTCAATATTTTTGTATCTGTTGAGGCCTATTTTGTGACCAATTATATGGTCAATTTTGGAGAAGGTCCCGTGAGGTGCTGAGAAGAAGGTATATCCTTTTGTTTTAGGATAAAATATTCTGTCGATATCTGTCAAGTCCATTTGTTTCATAACTTCTGTTAGTTTCACTGTGTCCCTGTTTAGTTTCTGTTTCCACGATCTGTCCATTGATGAAAGTGGTGTGTTGAAGTCTCCCACTATTATTGTGTGAGGTGCAATGTGTGCTTTGAGCTTTACTAAAGTGTCTTTAATGAATGTGTCTGCCCTTGCATTTGGAGCATAGATATTCAGAATTGAGAGTTCCTCTTGGAGGATTTTACCTTTGATGAGTATGAAGTGTCCCTCCTTGTCTTTTTTGATAACTTTGGGTTGGAAGTCGATTTTATCTGATATTAGAATGGCTACTCCAGCCTGTTTCTTCAGACCATTTGCTTGGAAAATTGTTTTCCAGCCTTTCACTCTGAGGTAGTGTCTGTCTTTTTCCCTGAGATGGGTTTCCTGTAAGCAGCAGAATGTTGGGTCCTGTTTGTGTAGCCAGTCTGTTAGTCTATGTCTTTTTATTGGGGAATTGAGTCCATTGATATTAAGAGATATTAAGGAAAGGTAATTGTTGCTTCCTGTTATTTTTGTTGTTAAAGTTGGCATTCTGTTCTTGTGGCTGTCTTCTTTTAGGTTTGTTGAGGGATTATCTTCTTGTTTTTTCTAGGGCGTGGTTCCCGTCCTTGTATTGGTTTTTTTTCTGTTATTATCCTTTGAAGGGCTGGATTCGTGGAGAGATAATGGGTGAATTTAGTTTTGTCGTGGAATACTTTGGTTTCTCCATCTATGGTAATTGAGAGTTTGGCTGGGTATAGTAGCCTGGGCTGGCATTTGTGTTCTCTTAGTGTCTGTATAACATCTGTCCAGGCTCTTCTGGCTTTCATAGTCTCTGGTGAAAAATCTGGTGTAATTCTGATAGGCTTCCCTTTATATGTTACTTGACCTTTTTCCCTTACTGCTTTTAGTATTCTATCTTTATTTAGTGCATTTGATGTTCTGATTATTATGTGTCGGGAGGAATTTCTTTTCTGGTCCTGTCTATTTGGAGTTCTGTAGGCTTCTTGTATGTTCATGGGCATCTCTTTCTTTAGATTTGGGAAGTTTTCTTCAATAATTTTGTTGAAGATGTTTGCTGGTCCTTTGAGTTGAAAATCTTCATTGTCATCCACTCCTATTATCCGTAGGTTTGGTCTTCTCATTGTGTCCTGGATTTCCTGGATGTTTTTCGTTAGGATCTTTTTGCATTTTCTATTTTCTTTGATTGTTGTGCCGATGTTCTCTATGGAGTCTTCTGCACCTGAGATTCTCTCTTCCATCTCTTGTATTCTGTTGCTGATGCTGGCATCTATGGTTCCAGATTTCTTTCCTAGGGTTTCTATCTCCAGCGTTGCCTCACTTTGGGTTTTCTTTATTGTGTCTACTTCCCTTTTTAGGTCTAGTATGGTTTTGTTCATTTCCATCACCTGTTTGGATGTGTTTTCCTGTTTTTCTATAAGGACTTCTACCTGTTTGGTTGTGTTTTCCTGTTTTTCTTTAAGGACTTGTAACTCTTTAGCAGTGTTTTCCTGTTTTTCTTTAAGGACTTGTAACTCTTTAGCAGTGTTCTCCTGTATCTCTTTAAGTGAGTTATTGAATTCCTTCTTTATGTCCTCTACCATCATCATGAGATATGCTTTTAAATCCAGGCCTACCTTTTCAGGTGTGTTAGGGTGTCCTGGACTGGGCGAAGTGGGCGTTCTGGGTTCCGATGATGGTGAGTGGTCCTGGTTTCTGTTAGTAGGATTCTTACGTTTACCTTTCGCCATCTGGCAATCCCTGGAGTTAGTTGTTATAGTTGTCTTTGTTAAGAGATTGTTCCTCTGTTGATTTTGTTACCCTCAATTAGCAGGCGTGGGAGACAAGCTCTCTCCTCTGAGTTTCAGTGGTCAGAGCAGTCTCTGCAGGCAAGCTCTCCTCTTTCAGGGAAGGTGTACAGTTTTCTGGTGTTTGGACCTCCTCCTGGCTGAAGGTGAAGGCCCAAAACAGGATCTTTCCCAGAAGCTGTGTTGCTTTGGCCAGGAAGGTGGCCGGTTGTCTGGAGTCGAAGATGTCGCCGCCTCAGAAGCTCTGTGGCTCTCGCCAGGAAGGTGGCCGGTTGTCTGGAGCCAAAGATGGCGCCGCCCCAGAAGCTCTGTGACTCTCGCCCGTACCAGAAACGGCTGGCCTCTGTATTCCACACGGTCACCCGTGCAGCCTGCCCTCCGCGGAGTCCCGGAGCCAAGAAGGCTCCCGCCGGCGCCTGTGACACAAACCTCTCAGGCCGGGCAGACCCCCGTGCTCTCACCAGGAAGGTGGCCGGCTGTCTGGAGCTGAAGATGGCGCCTCCTCAGAAGCTCTGTGGCTCTCACCAGGCAGGTGGCCGGTTGTCTGGAGACAAAGATGGCGCCGCCCCAGAAGCTCTGTGACTCTCGCCAGTCCCAGAAACGGCTGGCCTCTGTATTCCACACGGTCACCTGTGCAGCCTGCCCTCCGTGGAGTCCCGGAGCCAAGAAGGCTCCCGCCGGCGCCTGTGACACAAACCTCTCAGGCCGGGCAGACCCCCGTGCTCTCACCAGGAAGGTGGCCGGTTTTCTGGAGCTGAAGATGGCGCCGCAGAGTTTTATTTCAGAAAGATGAACTTCCTTTTTTTTTTAAAAAAAAAAAAAAGACCTCTATAATATTGCATGTATTTAGTCTTTATTTCTGGATTTAAAATTGTTTCCATCATTGTTCGGTTCTGATATATTCTCCCTATACACAGAGAAAGGAAATAGCATTTTGTGTAAACACATCATTGTCTAGTTTGCCAAATCAAATAATTGCATGCATCTACCCCAAACCTTATTGTATGAGCATATTGATCCTGATATAAATTTAACACCTGGAATTTCATTCATAGGACCTAGGGCTAATATAAAATGTAAATTTTTGAAGTGCATTCTTCTGCATGTGCTTCTGGTAATTATAGAGAAGGTAATTTAAATCAGTTCTTGAAATTTGGACCAGGTTTTGCTCTGAACATATTAATGAAACAGAGTTAAAAAAATCGTTCAGCTGTTTTGTTTTCAGAGCCTGTCAACATTTCTCTTGTTCCATGAAAAAGCAATCCAGTTCAGAATGTCCAGGTTTACCAAATACATGAAACCAGGCTAGGCTGTAAGCAACAATGCAAATCCACCAGCTGGATAAACTCAGAAAAACACCCTCCTTTCTGTTGTTGGGTATGCAAGGATTTGCTCTGTATAAGAGTGATTTTTTAGGGAAAAATATAATATGAGAATCTAGAGTAGTGTAATATATTAAATCCACTACAATTAAATGTGCTAGTGACAAAAGAAAACAAAGCAATTTAAGGAAGAAAGGAGATGATGCTCTGTATCTAACACATAAACCTCAGCACCAGGCTCTTACCAGCTTCCTATAGAAGTTCCCTTAAGTGCCTTGCAATTAACAAATTTCACAAATTTTGAAATTTTTCAGGTTTTCCTTTATTTGTTCAATTTTCTTAAAATAGAATCTTACCAGTTAGCCCAAGCCTAGAACTTGGCAATCCACTGCCTCAGATTCCTAAAGGAGGAATTGCAGCCTCGGGCAACCATACCTTGTTTAAAGGTTTGATTTCAGGGTTCTGTTCCCATGATCATAAATATTTTTAACAGGGATTACTGATGGGAATTCTGAGATTCTATTTCTTGGACACTTGTCTGGTCCACAAAGTGTG
Source organism: Mus musculus (assembly GCF_000001635.26). Lineage (NCBI taxonomy): Eukaryota > Metazoa > Chordata > Mammalia > Rodentia > Muridae > Mus > Mus musculus. The sequence continues at coordinate 50,401,519 of NC_000078.6, read as the reverse complement.
TGTGCCTTGGTCCATGAGCTCCCGAGTGTTGATCTGCTGCTGTTATGTAGTTCACATTCGTAAAGCCCTGTATGAGCTCTTAGGACATCAACTGGTAGTAACCCAGTTTTCTCTCTTTTAGTTGGACTCATAATTTCTTTCTGACACCTCACACAGTCTATGTATATATGGTTCCAGAAACAGAATACGGTACTATAAACCAGCCTTCATTCAGATGTTCAATTCTCTTTTTTACTAAGGTACCAGTCATCTGATAAAATTGAGAGTGAAAACCCCCTACCACCATCATATCAATTTCTACATCAGGTACCATGTATATGTATTCCATTTCAAGACTGCGAGACTTGCTTTTTCATTTAGAAATATAGGTCCTATTTGATATTATTAATTATATTTGAGACTGAAAAAAGATAATAATAGATGCATCTATTTGAGATACCACTTGATTTTAAAATTTCAGATACTATGACTGTCCAGGAAGCCCACTTTCTTACAGCTATTAAGGTCAGTCTCTGACTGAACATTTTGTGTCTTGGCTGTCCCTGCCCAGTTGTGTCATGTGGCCCTGTGAATTCCACCACTGTAGAGAAGTCTTTGGGACAGAGTGGCAGTCAGTCTCTGTTCTCAAAAATTATAATTTTTTTTTACTCAAATTTATTAAGTGAGTCTGTTTTCAAAGGAATAAATTGGATGACTACTTAAGAATAATCTAGGTTCCTGCAGTTATGAGGAGAAAATCGATGTGGGTAAGCTGGGAACACCTATTTGTCACATTCCTTCTTGTTCTTTCATGTGAGGTGGACCCATGCTATTGGCATAGCTTTGTGTCAAAACACAGCTCAGAATTAGAAATCCTAAATTAAGGATAGTAAACAGAATGTGATTTGGCCAAAACTTTATAGAATTTTCCACATTGGAGAATAAAGTCTGCTAAGGAGGTAAGGACATTAGCTAATCTTTTTTCTGTTCTTTAACTCGCCAACTATGGAAAAAATATCACTTTTGTTGTATTGGAGTCTTGAAACTGGCCCTGTGACGACAGTCTAAACACACTGAACAGTGTTCTAATCCTGCACAGTTAATTATCCTTCAGTAACATTGATGGCATTGCTTTAATATATTTGTGATTCTTTTAAAAATATTTTTATTAGATATTTTCTTCATATACATTTCAAATTTCAAATGCTATCCTGAAAGTTCCCTATACCCTCCCCTACCCTGCTCCCCTACCCACCCACTCCCACTTCTTGGCCCTGGCGTTCCCCTGTACTGGGCATACAAAGTTTGCAATACCAAGGGGCCTCTCTTCCCAGTGATGGCCAACTAGGCCACCTTTTGCTACATATGCAGCTAGAGACACGAGCTCTGGGGGGTACTGGTTAGTTCATATTGTTGTTCCACCTATAGGGTTGCAGACCCCCTTCAGCTCTTGGGTACTTTCTCTAGCTCCTATATTGGGGGCCCTGTGTTCCATCCTATAGATGCCTGTGAGCATACGAGACAGCTATAACAGGGTCCCTTCATCAAAATCTTTCTGGTATATTCAATAGAGTCTGGGTTTGGTGGCTGATTATGGGATGGATCCCCGGGTGGGTAGTCCATCCTTTCATCTTAGCTCCAAACTTTGTCTCTGTAACTCTGGTTAGTTGATATTGATTCTTCTTTCATAAGCTGTTAGCCTATTTTTATTAGCTCCCTCAAGGTCTGTACAAAAAATTACCAGAGTAGCTAACCATTATAGTTTTATGTTTTGATTTTTGCTTTAATTTTTTCATGCAGTATGTATTATTAACATTCTTTCTGAGCTAATGCCATCAGACCCTGGCCCATTTCTTTTTGGTTTTTAATAGCTGTCTCTATATCACTAGTGGTTATAGGTCTGTTTACATTCTGTACTGCATCTTGATTTAACTTTGGTAAGTGGTATGTATCAAAAAAGTAATGTATTTCTCTTAGGTTTTCCAGCTTAGTACAATATAGATTTTTATAGTATGTCCTCATGACTGTGAGTTTCCTCAGAGTCTATTGCAATGTCTCCATTTTTACCTCTGATTTTACTAATATAGATTTTTCTTTCTGCTTTTAAAAGTTATTTTATCCTTTCTACTCTTTTAAAGTATTATTTCTTCTTGTTTTTAGGAATTACAAGTGTGTTGTTAGGTTGCTAATAAGAGATTTCTTTTTTTTCTCTTTCTTTTAAGTGTAACCATTGAATGCTCTAACGGTGTCTTTTAGAACTGATTTCATTTTGTCACATAGGTTTTGGTATGCTGTGTTTTCGTTTTTATTTTATTTTTGAAAGGTTTTTTTATTTCATTGTTTTTTTCTTGACCCAATTTTGATTCAGGAGCGAGTTGCTCAGCTTCCTGTTCTATTTCTTGATATTTTGCTTCAATCTTTTGTAGTCAGATAAAATAACAGCTCTTGCTCTCTCTCCTCTCCCTCCCTCACTCCCTACTTTCTTCCTTCTCCCTCTCTCTCTCTCTCTCTCTCTCTCTCTCTCTCTCTCTCTCTCTCTCTTCCCCCCCTCTCTCTCTGTGTACATGTGTATCAAGAGTTGTTTGTGTCTAAGGATGTGGTCAATTTGGAAGAATGTCTTTTGAGCTGCCGAGAAGAAGGCATATTCTTTTTTTTGTTGTTTATTTGTTTTTAAAACAATTTTTATTAGATATTTTCTTCATTTACATTTCAAATGCTATCCCAAAAGTCCCCTATACCCTCCCCCCATCCTACTCCTCAACCAACCCACTCCTGCTTCCTGGCCCTGGCAATCCCCTGTACTGGGGCATATAAAGTTGCAAGACCTAGGGACCTCTCTTCCCAATGATGGCTGACTAGGCCATCTTCTGCTACATATGCAGCTAGAGACACGAGCTCAGGCTGTACTGGTTAATTCATATTGCTGTTCCTTCTGTAGGGTTACAGACCCCTTCAGCCCCTTGGGTACTTTCTCTAGCTCTTCCTTTGGTGGCCCTGTGTTCCATCTAATAGATGACTATGAGCATTCACTTCTGTATTTACCAGGCACTGGCATATCAGGGTCCTGTCAGCAAAATCTTGCTGGCATATGCAATAGTGTCTGCGTTTGGTGACTGACTATGGTATGGATCCCTGGGTGGGGCAGTCTCTGGATGGTCCTTCCTTCTGTCTCAGCTCCAAACTTTGTCTCTGTAACTCCTTCCATGGATATTTTGTTCCCCATTCTAAAGAGGGACAAAGTATCCACACTTTGGTCTTCCTGAAGAAGGTATATTCTTCAGTGTTTATGTAGATGGCTGTTAGCTACATTTGACTTTGGATAAAACTCCATTGTTTCTGTGTTTAGTTTTAGTTTGGATGACCTATCTATTGGTAAAAGTTGGGTATTAAAGGTATCTACTATCACCATGTTGGTATCAATATGTAATTTTTAGCTGTAGTAATTTTTCTTTTATGAACTTGGGTGATCTTTTGTTCGGTACATACATGCTTGGAAATGCAATGCCCTCTTGGTATGCTTCCTTTTTAATGACTATCTAGTGTCAATTCACACATCTTCTGATTAGTTTTGTATTGAAGTTTTTTGCTCAGGTATTAAAATAACTCAGCCTGCTTACTTCTTTGGTCCATTTGTTGCTTCTATCTTTTTACTCTGAAGTACTTACCATCCTTCATGGTAAGGTATATTTCTTTGCTGCACCAGAAAGACTAATCTTGTTTTATAAGTCATTCTATTAGTCTGTTTCTTTTTATTAGAGGAATTAAGGTCATTTGTATTGAGAGTACTCATGAGAAGTGTTTACTGATTCCTGTTATTTTGTTATTGTTTTATGGAAGACCCCTGTCCTCTCTTAACTAGCTGTTCTGTCTTCATGGTGTAGTTAGCCTTAAATTCAGACTGAAGTTTTACTTCTAGTGCTTTCTGTAGAGATAGATTGATGGACAGAAATTGCTTCAGATTCTTTTCTCATGAGATATTTTCTTTGCTCTGTCAATTGTGATTGATATTTTTACTGTTTCTAGTAGCCTAGGCTGTCATCTATGGTCTCTTAGCGGTTGTAGTATGTTTGTCCAGGATCTTTCTGGGTTTCATTATGTCTATTGAAAATCCAGGCGTTCTTCTAATGAGCATGTATTTATATGGGACTTGATTTTTTTCCCTTGCAGCTTTTAATATGCATGGTTTGTTCTGTACATTTAGTGTTATTCTTGTCCTGTGTATTTGTTCATCTGAGTGCCTGTTGTACCTTGATGGGAGTCTCTTTCTTTAAATTGGAGAAATTTCTTCTATGGTTTTCTTAAGTTTCTTCTGTATGTCATAGATTTGGTCTTTTCGTAGTATCCCACATTTTTCTGTATGTTATATCCCTGTAGTCTTTTTTTTATGTTTATTTTTTTTTTGACTGAGCATTTCTTCTACCTTGTCCTCAAGATCTACAATTCTTTCTTCCATGTCTTAGACTCGGTGGGTGAGACTTATCTCTGAGGTCTATTTTGATATCCTGTGTTTCATTTCCATTTTTATTTCAATTTGTGTTTTCTACTTTCATCTTTTGAATTATTTTGCATTATTTTATTTCAACTATTTGTGTTGTCACAGTCTTTATTGTTTATTCATATCCTCTTTAGGGTCCTTGAACACATTCCTAATTACCATTTTGAAGTCCTTGTCTTGTGTTTCAGCTTGGGTTTCTGGCTTCTAGAAGGAGCACTTTGTCTGGGTTGTTTATGTGTTTGTGTTTTTTACTAGTGTCTAAGGGTCTGGAGATAGGATGTTTGAATTTTTTTGTGTGTAAATATTTTGTCCTTGTTGGATGGGCCCTCTGTTCTTCGTTGCTTTTTTCCACAACCTAACTAAGTGTGGTGCCTGTCAGGTTTCTTAGTCACAACCATGTGTGATAGTTGTGTGGTTTCTAGCAGAGGGCCACTCTGCATGAGCATACTCACAGACTAGTAGAAATGGGGCCAGACGGAAATACTGAATGGTGCCACCAGGAAGAGCTAATGGGATTCAGGGTCTGCATCAAGAGACTGAGACTCTAGGTGATATGGGTGCTCTGGGGGCTTAAGCAAGACTAAGAGGGAGTCTGATAAGATTAGAATTAAAGAAAGAAAGGAGAATGAAAGTCCCACCTGAGTTCCAGCTGAGTGTGGCCACGCTGTGTTCTTGATAGAGATTCTATGGGCCAATGGAGTCACTGGGTCAGAGATAGCCTCAAAGGCCTTTCTATGCCACCAGGATGTATTCATTTTTCTATCATTGAATTCTAATTAGGAGTTTAGCCATGGACATAACATTCCAAGCAGAACCCTTATGGCACATTTCACTTTGTTGCAGCTGGTGTGTCTCAAATTCATCTCCCTAAGTGGTTCTGGATTTTGGTTAACCAGAGACTAAAATGGATGGAGATTTTATGCTAGTGGGATTTAATTTTTAACTTGTCAATAGTTGTTCCAATTTTCAAATTGGCATGACAAGATACAAAGACAGGATTCTTACAGCAAATAAATATAATATTTTGGCTCCAGTCTCTGTTAGAATTTAATGTAAAAAATTATTTAAAGTGTGGGAGCTTTGGTATGTGAACTTCTCATAACTAAGACTGTCTTTTAAGGCAGCTAACACTTATTCATGTAGAGTAGGAGTTTAATTAACTATACAATTACAATGGCTACTAACATGTAATTCTGTTCATCTCTTATTCCAAATAAATGTATTCTAATATTCCTAAGTACATAATCATGAAATTGTTCAAAGGTATTGAAGTAATATTTAATTTCAGTTATTGCAGTTTTAAAATCTATATACTAGATTTATTAAATAGTTCCCGAATGATAGACAGTAAGCTCAGCAGTATTATTATTACCACAAATCCTAGTCTTTATGTTCCTCATGAAGCCCATTAGTTGCTATATTTCTTAATTCTAAGAAGGGTTACCTCACTTAAGCTCTTTCCCTTTTGATATAATTGAGAAATTATTTAAAATCACATTAATTTTTCCCTCAAGGAAACCCAAAGAAACTGGAGGTGACTTTCAGAACGAGTACCGTCTAGAGATAGAATTTCCATCTCTACCACTGTGAGCCAGTGGCATCTCTAGCCATGGGAATATGGTGATCTAGAAAATTCCTGTAAGAAGACAGAAGTGGGCTTAAGGAACATTATTTATTTTCTTTCAGTTTTGTATTTCTATGTTAAAAGTAATTGTAGTTAATACTTTAAAGAGAAAAAGAAAAGAAGAGAAATGGTTTAAAAGTCCTAGAAATCAGGTTCATATATTTGGGTCTCCAGTCTCTTGGTTCAGATTAAACAAAGTAACTCAAATATGAGAGAAGTGAGAGTAAGCTACATTAATCAATGGAAATCTACTTTCAGATTGCCTCCTGTTGGCGATCAAATCACTGAATTCAGCAGCAAAACAAAATGAAACTTAAAAATAGAGTTAAATCGCAATCAAGTGTATGACACGCATTCACCCATTATGGTTTCTCAAAACAGCAAAAGTCTCCATCTGAGTCATTTATCGGCCGTGAGAAGAGGTCAAATTCGCAGTCATACATCGGACGGCCGATTCAGCTCGACAAGCTCCTGATGTCTAAGGTGAAGGTGCCACACACCTTTGTCATCCACTCCTACACACGGCCCACGGTCTGCCAGTTCTGTAAGAAGCTCCTCAAGGGCCTCTTCCGGCAGGGCTTGCAGTGCAAAGGTGAGGGCCACTCCGGGCACCAGGCGCTGGCTGCCTGCCACGCGAAGCCGTGAATGAATGGAAGTTGCTATAATTTTATGTTGTTACATTTTCTCTGTCTGATGATATTTTTTTTTTGGTCTGTTTGTTTCATCTTAAAATCATCATGATTAGATTGCAGATTCAACTGTCACAAACGCTGCGCACCAAAAGTACCAAACAACTGCTTGGGTGAAGTGACCATCAATGGAGGTAGGGAAGAAGTCATCGCCATCTTTTATGTTGCATGCCAGTCATAGAAGGTCGTAATTATGATTTATCAGGGCTTTTCTCTTTTATTTTTCAGTTGAGAAATTTGTAACTCAGCTCTGAATAAACAGTGGCTCACTCCAGATCATTGGGTTTTTGATATAATAATAATAATAATAATAATAATAACAAATATTCACACAGTACACAACTCATATTGAAAATTTGCATTGCCTACCCTCCTTATTACACTCCTTAAGCCTAGTTTGTTCAGAAATTCCCTCTTGGAATACTTATAAACTAGTGCTCCCATGCAGTTTCTCTGCCCTGCTTCCTTGAAGCACTAAGGCATGAGTTAGCTTCTCTCCTTACCTGGTGATAAAGGGCAAGATAACAGTCTTGTCTAGAGGCAAACAGCTACAGATGTCTAGCCTCTGTAGGCTACTGCGTATACATGGGTGTGAACCTGAGTCTAAAACACGAAGATATTAATTTGGCCAACCAGCAGAAAGTGTTTCGTCTTGTTTTTGTAATGTTTTCTTGAGAATAATTCTTAGCATTGGTACACACACACCCCTCCCCAGGTAGTGTCCTACGCGCTGTCACCTTTCATCTGTGACTCAGGAACTAGGCTATCTTTCTCCATAGAGTGTAAACTGTGTAGCTTCAGTCTTCATACCAAGAGACTTCTAGATCCTCTGGTTATAGAAACTCAAGGAGATAAACAGATATTTGTATTACGAAAAGCTAAACAATACAGTGTTGTATGTATTTTCAGAGAAATAGACATAGAAGGGGCAAAAGCAGGAAGGGGCACTTTCTAGGAAAACGTTCTTGTGCATACAGATTTCTAGCATAGAGGTCCAAAGTTAAGTGAGAAAATTGAAAGCTTGGCGATTTTCCCACTTTCTGAAGCTTGTGATATTGACTCCTTTTCAATCCCAGGGAATGTCAATTGGACCTGATAACTAGAACCCAGGGGACATGGAGAAGTTTGTGATGTTGATAACTTGAAGATTGCATTTTCCCATGTAGTCAGTGCAATGTGGTAAAAATGGGAACTTCCCAGACTTAGAGGCTCGCAGTCTCTGATTGATCTATTTTTCTTATTTTAAAATAAGCAAAATAAAAACTAGAGCTCATGAGGGCAGTTTAATATATTGAGATCTATGATTTAAAAGTTAACTGCAATAGTAATTACAGGTGACCCCCTTTTCACATGAAGCCCACACCCACTTACATGTCTTTCTTTCTGTAGGAGGCCTGTCCGATGAAATATTTTAGTTTTCAATTCACTTGTCTGGTCAGGGCCTCCCAGAACTGTTTTCCTGGGATTCATTTTAGAGTGTCTTCATTTTTAGTGTGTATTTGCCTTGGAGAATGGAAAATAAGCATCCTTCTGTGAAATTGTGTGTTTACTGTTTCATAGCTTCACATACTATGATTCAGTTGGTATGTGGGGGCAAGGAGTGACTTGTAATTGATTTGTTAGGATTGCCTTTCCCCTAAAGCCCTGGTTCTAAGAGTCCGGGCTTATCTTCTTGGATCCAACAATTTTCCAGAATTACTTAGCCCTGGTGCAGAATCTGATGTTGTTATGGAAGAAGGGAGTGATGACAATGACAGTGAGCGGAACAGTGGGCTCATGGATGACATGGACGAGGCCATGGTCCAAGATACTGAGATGGCTTTGGCAGAGGGCCAGAGTGGAGGTGCAGAGATGCAAGATCCAGATGCAGACCAGGAGGACTCCAACAGAACCATCAGGTCAGAAACCCCTCTAGGACTCAAGCTCTTATGTGTTTCAGTCCGTAAAAGAAACATGAAAAGCTATGTTCTGTATAGGAAAGCTTACGGAATGAGGAGCTTGGTTGCCCCAGAGAAGAGCTTGTTTCAGACCTGGCATTATTTATTTATCTGTTGACCCATTTCCTTTGTGCATGAAGGATACACATATTTGCTGTGGTCACTATTAATAGTTAATATTAACTCAGAGCTCATTGTGTGGAAACGTAATATTCAAGGGTCAGCCTCAGCAGAAATCATTTACTTTAAAACTGATCCCTATTATACATATCACAGTCTGTGTGCACCTCATTGTTCTTAATTTTATTTCAGAAATATGTGTAATTTCCTACCTATTATCTACATTTGTTATTTTAGCCCTGGGTGATCTTCACTTTTCATATTAGTAGTCAGTCCAGCATGGCCACCAGGTCAAATGGAACTGCTTCCTGCTATGTAATTGGATCTTATTGCAGCCATGCCTGTTCATGCCATCTGTGTCTGCTTCCATTCTACAATGGCTAAATGGTGAATTCTACAAAACCTAGGATCCTCTCGACCTGAACCCTTACAGAAAAAGTTTCCCACTCTAACTAATTGACATTATAACCCATACTAACAATTTTCTGTCCATTTACAAATGCCAAATTCATTAACACTTTGAGATTAATTGTGACCATGCAAAGATATTTTGCATGTCTTCCATTTACTGGAATAATAAACATTCTTTTAGTAGGGAAGCTTACTAGTCATATGACTTTGAAAGCATACAGTTCTTTTTTACCTGAGGATCTGTGGGAAGCAGAGGGAAGGATGAAGGGGGAGGGGGAAAGGATCTAAAAAGAGTCACTGACAAGAGATAAAAAGTGAAGGATGAAAGTAATTCCATGAATACTAGATCTGTAAAAGACTAGGAATCAACTCATCTGGGAAGTTCTAGTTTGCTTTGTTTTATTATTTGTTAAAGAAATCATTCAGACAGAGTTTGTATAGAAATCATAAATTATTAGTAGTATGCCTATTGCATATAACAAACTTTCCTCTGATTTTGAATATTGAGGCTTCTAAACACTGACAGTGAACCCTGCTGTTTTCCTAAAACTTTGAATGCCATCAAGATCAATGAGAAAAATCTCCCTGTATCTGACTCTGCCTAGGGAGTTTTAGAGTGAACATCTGAAGTACCCGTCACTCCCCCAAGAAACTCACTTTCTGAGCCATCAACCTCTGACAGTACATTTCACTGAAAATGAGACATGCATTTCTTTTTGACTTGTGCTTTGAAATAGTTTAAATGAGCTTTTATCCGTGGGAAGAAGATCTGAATGTGAAAATATTTCCCTGCTAACATATTTTGACTTTTCCAGCCCTTCAACGAGCAACAACATCCCGCTCATGAGGGTAGTGCAGTCTGTGAAGCACACGAAGCGGAGGAGCAGCACTGTGATGAAGGAAGGGTGGATGGTCCACTACACCAGCAAGGACACACTGGTAAGGGGACAGAACTGCTCCCTGTGAAGCGGATGTCCCGGGGGACTGTGGGATACGAGAGTTCTTGGGAGTAGACCTCCCAGCAGAGGCAGAGGGTCTGCAGACACATGCTATCTGGATGTTTGGTGTAGCTGAATAGATACTGAGGTTAGAATAAACTGTACAAAGCAATTCCAGTACAGAAAAAAAAATCTACAGACAACTAGAATGTCTACATCATTTCAAGGACAGCTGAAAAGATGCATGGTTTTAGTGTGTCCCTCTGTAGTCTAGAGGTTCAAAAGAAGCTATGCCTTTTGAGAAGCAAGAGAGAATACTGATGACTGTTTAGCCACCCTGGTGTGTGACAACTTTGTAGTGTGTTTCCTTTCTTACCAGTAGAACCCAAATAGCTGAATAATAAAGTTACATATTTAGCTAGAAGAGCGCACCCTTGAGGCATGGTTCAGAGTTTAACTAATTGACATTTGGTGAGAGCTTCTCATTGTCCTTTTTCTATCTCTGCCCTCCAATAATATTTCCACCATGTCTTTAGATAAGGAGACATGTGTACCTTTAATTGATTATTTATTATTTACACCTTCGTATGGGAGAGAAAATTTATTTCAGGACTCAAGTGAACTCTATAACTTTCTTTTTGGACCAGTTGGAAAATATTTAAGGTATATTTAATGTTTGTTTAGTCTAAGAGTGGCTGTGAGAGACACCAAACATAAAGTTGAGTCTTTGCTCCTGAAAAGATGCTAATGCACGAATCCCCCCAAAGGTGATGTACCAAGAGAGAAAAACCCAGTCATTAAGTCACAGTGATGAGCTGAGGAGCCAGCTGGATATAAGTCTCTAAACTTGGAACCATGAGGGCAAACCTTCCATCTAATGAGACTTATTTAGTGATGTAGCATTCAACATTCTATGGAGAGTAGAAGTGAAGATGCTTAGCTGAGTCCTCAGGGCCAGTCTAAAAGATTAACACAGACAAACCATCTAGCTGCTACTAAGCCCTGGGTTGTTTTGTAGACTACAAAATCTCCTTTAGCTTTTTAAGCAAATAAATGTTTAAAAATTGGGTGTATTTTGGTATTCATTGTGTGCATATGAATGTCAATTCAGGTACTTCCCAGGATGCTAACCCAGTATCTCGGTTATAATTCACAGTCTTAGAAGTAGGTACAAAAACACGTCACATTATGCTCATTAAATAGCTTCTTGAGTTAAATTGTAAGTTGTTTTTGCCTTTAAATTTAAACTTTTCACCATCAAATCCATGTTCCCTCAGAGAAATTGCACTTGTTTTTATAAAGCGCTCGAATTTTTAAAGTTGTGTAACTTCCATTTCAGCGGAAAAGGCACTACTGGAGATTGGACAGCAAATGCATAACACTCTTCCAAAATGACACAGGGAGCCGGTACTACAAGGTGAGGCTGGCTTCTTTCAGTTTTGCCTCATAATGTTCCTTAAGGAAATCGGGAAGTTGGTCCACATCCAACAGTGTGACCATTCCTGGGCTCCCGAAAGAAACCTTTTAATTGGCGGGATGCGGTTTTTGTAGGAGTTCAGATGTGACATCTTGATTAATCTGTGTGTCTCGCAATTGCCAACAACGTGCTTCTGGCGCAGGGGCTTCTGGGGAGCCGGATGCTGGAGAAGGAAGCGGAGGGGAAGCTAAGTGCAGCAGGGTAGCTGAGTGGTTTGGTTTCAATAGAGAGTTGGTGGCCACAACCCGAGACTACGAGTAAATCTGACATCCTCAGGAAGCCAGCACTGGTTACAGGGAGATCCATTCCTCTGTGTATGTGAGGATCGTATCCCTTTATTTATCAGCAATCGTCTGCCTTTCTACATTAAATAATATACAAGTAGTGTCTAGCTCAGTTCCTGTGATACTTCATGGTCTCCGTTACACAGCTATGACACCACACAAGAAAAGGTTATTAGATTTTTAATTGAAAAAAAATAAAATTATTACTTTAGTTACTTTATGCATCCTGCAGTATAGTATGGCACCTCATGTTTTTAATACTTAAATGACTATTAAAAAAAAACAACTAATTTGGGAGTTAGGAAGGATGGATCATTCAATAAATTACTTATCCCATAAGCTTGATGATCTGGGATCTGAGTTTAAATTCTCAGAACACATAATGACAATGATCATCATTGTTATCATCATCATCAATAATAATAATCCAGGCATAGTCTAATATGTCTTATAACCCTAATGTAGACACAGCAGAAATAGGCAGATTTCTGGAGCCAATCAGTGAGCCTGAGTTTAGTGAGAGATTCTATCTCAAAGATAGGTACTAGTTGTACAGGCACACGTGATTTAAAAACAAAACTTCATTGTAAACTAATTGCTGTGGTTTTTCTCAGTGAACATTCCTCTATGTAACTATGCTGTATTAGCATATATAGAATCAAAATATGTTTGACTGAGATGAAGAAACAGTTGAAATACAAAACAGCCATGAGTATCCTAATACATTTTTAAAGATGTTATAATTTGCTTCAAAGCTTTTTAGATTCTTCCATCTGCCACTGGATCAGTATGTGTGAGAGAGAGAGTGAGGGAGGGTGGAAAGATGGAGAGAAGAAATTTTTCAGAGAGTGTGATAAGGCCTCATTATAGAAAATTACATTTTATGCAGGTTATAAGGCCTCATTATAGAAAACTACATTTTATGCGTGTTATATATATTTGAAAATATTTTCTGTATTTTGTAACTTCCTTTCTCATTTAATAATCGGCATGATTTTGGTTAACCACATTTACCATTCTTTGTCTTCCATAGGAAATTCCTTTATCAGAAATATTATGTCTGGAACCAGCAAAACCTTCAGCTTTAACTCCCGTTGGAGCGACTCCTCATTGTTTTGAAATCACTACAGCGAATGTAGTGTATTATGTGGGAGAAAACGTGGTTAACCCATCAAGTTCCCCACCAAACAACAGTGTTCTCCCCAGTGGCATCGGTCCGGATGTGGCCAGGATGTGGGAGGTGGCCATCCAGCATGCTCTTATGCCCGTCATCCCCAAGGGCTCCTCTGTTGGCTCCGGATCCAACTCACACAGTGAGTCCATTGGCTTCAGTCTGGCATGGCTCAGGCTCCTGATGGTCCAGTAAGAGACCTGCTGCTTTCCCCAAAGAGATGATAAAGAAAGACTCCCCGTGCTGGCTTCAGTTTGTGGCAGAACATGGAATCTCTGAAGGGAAGCTGCTATGCTTACTGAAATATGTATTAAATTGTTATACTTATTTTATATTAGAGCTTTTATAAAGTCAAGTATAACCTATATACTATACGACCACAGGTGCCCACAGCTATTGTTCCTAAAAGACACCATTCAGTCAGTTTGAGCTTCACTTGGAATGACACAAATATGAAAAAAAATCTATTTGCTACAAATCCCTCCTCCTTTTCTACCCATGGTCTATGACTGTTGTTGCTGCTTGATCACTTTATCCCAGGAAGAACTTTCGGTGCACTAGTCAAATAGATTCAGCTAGAGTAGAAGCAAGATGAAATATTGAGGTGGATCTTAAAAAAATAGAGGAGTACCTTTATGAAATTATGATCTGAAATTCTATCACAAATCATGCAACCTGAAGATTAACCTGTTTTAACATTATAGTATATTTTATCTGTCATAATTATATTTTTTCTCAGTATATTAATAGGATACACTTATTTTGACCACAAGGAATGTATCTGTATGTAAACTAAGCACTTAACCAGAGGCCTCTACTTTAACTCCTAAAACCCCATTCCTTAATGATTTGTCTACATTCAAACAGAAACAATTTCTAGAAAGTTGGTTGTCTATTAGCTAACAGAATGGCTGCATAATTTAACCCGAGCTCTATGCTGACAAATAAATATTTAAAAACAAATTACAGAGTTTGTAATGTTAAGGGAGCTAATATATTTTAATAGAAATTTTGTAGAAATACCTAATTGCTGTGATTAATGTAAATATAGTAAATATGGCCCACTGGGGTCTTTAAAAATATACTTTAACTATTTCTTGTCTGTTTTTTAAACATGCATTTCCAGAAGATATTTCTGTGAGCATTTCCGTTTCAAATTGCCAGATTCAGGAAAATGTGGTAAGCATGTGTCTATTCATATAAATCCCAGAATGTGATTACTGGAAAATAGAACGTATCACATGATAGATTTTTATTTATCCAATTTTCTGTTTACTTTCTTACCGTACATTGTTTACTCATTTTTCTATACTGCAGAATATAGTACCAAGGGCTGTTGTCATAATAGACAATTGTAGTGTGATATACAATTTTTCATATTTATCTTAGGATTTTGTTTTTTATTTTTTGTTTTTGTTTTTTTGTGTGTGTTTGTTTTGGGGATTTTTTGTTTTGTTTTTGTTTGTTTGTTTGTTTTTAGATCAAAATAGGACATATAGTTTACTAAGAACACAGCAGGAAGGAGGCAGGCTTGGTAGTGACAGCTAGGAGTACCACTGATCTGACTTGATAATTGAAATTTAATGGTTGGTATTGCACAGTAAAATAGATACATTAATAATGTAAAATTTTTATTTGTAGACCTTTTTTAACATGCCATTGCTTATCTCCTTGCTAACAAGGTGTGCTGATAGATGAAAGGGGCTGCAAATATTCTTAGTCACGTATACATGCCACAATATAGATCTCAAAAACGTCCCCTAAATCAGGAACTATGATCACCAGTGCCACCTAGCACAGACTTTTCAGAATTCAGAAGTTATAGATCACATCGTAAGATGTTTTACACGAGGTTGTGTTTGCTTGATTTCATCTTAGTACTGAAGATGGAGTACCTACCTCAGTGCTGTGACCAACAGCATCAACTGCTTGCTCTCTCTACCTAAGACCCAAACAAGCCAGTGGACCATCCTGCTTACAGTGATCTGAGATTGTTTATCAAAAAACAGACTCCATGAATATCATCTGTTCAGTGCTGCTCTTGTCCCTGGAATTCTTGATGACCTGGTGTAAACTGAGCAAAGGCAAGGGTGAATTACAGGAGGTCACTTCACAGTGCAGGTTAAATGGATGCTTGAACTGTACCTCCTGAGATGCAGACCTCAAGACTGCAGGGTTCTGCTGCCCTTGCTTAGACAGAGGAGACCTTGGAGAAAGCGGGCAACTCGAAAGCTTCCTGGGTAGTTCCCAGGGGACCTCAGAGTCCTTTATCCTGATTGTCCACTGAAAATTTTGAAATGAATTTTCCAAGAAATTCTGAGGAGTCCGTTGGTTAGCGTGGCTACAGGAAAAAGGGACCAGATTAATGATGTTCCTTGCCAGAGAGTTTTGAACTCACTTTCTGATACTCCAGAGGCATCACAGACACAAGCTTCCTAGTTGCTTTCTAAGAGAAGAGAAGGAAAGTGGTGGGAGAATGTGGCTGAAAACTGATTTTTAAAAAAATCAAGGTTTGCAGAGTCGAACTAGGCAGAAAATGTACTAGGATGCACAGTACCAGGAAAATAAAAAATAAAAGCTTTGTAGTGTTTCCATGAAATCTTTTGGTAAAAAAGATGCAATATGAAACCCAGATTAGCTCACTCTCTATCCAGCGATTACAGTTTCCCAAGTGGCGATACTGTGGTTATTTATATAGTAGCTGGGATTCCTGGAATAGTTGTGTGTAGCTTAGGTTCTTGTAGAAATGAGAAATAAGCAGGAGTAGCCCCATGGTTCTGGCCTGAAGGTAAAGCTGGATTGTGACAGACATGTGGGCCCATGGGATAGTTAATGAAATTTCTAAATTACTGGTGCAGAAATAAGAATACATAGAATACATTCTCAGATATTTATAGTAAATTCCATTGATTGGTTTTAGATTCCCCCTTCTCTCTATTAAAATGCCCCATATCCAAAGTACTTAAGAGCGGAATAGTTTTCAAAATATTATAGGAATGTAATTTGAATATTATAGCCATTGAAATTTTATCCGACATTTAGAAGTGTTAAATGAGCTTTGGAATGTTTAATTATATTTCTGTTCAATCAGCTAATAGCAATTATAATTATAAAATGTAATAGGATTAAAGCTTGTCTCCCCTCCCCTTCTTTGTCTTTCTCTGGGTATGCACCTGTAGGATATCAGCACAGTCTATCAAATATTTCCTGATGAAGTTCTGGGTTCCGGACAGTTTGGAATTGTTTATGGAGGTGAGTAGGTTCAATGTGGGTTTTTTCTATGAACTTAAAAATGTAAGCACTTATGTGTAAAAGTATTATAGTACCAAGACAAATATAAATAAAAAAAGGATATGAATCTGTGTGTCTCGGAGTCACCTTCAGAGAAGCTTCCTCTGAGATAGCCATTCTTTTAAAGATCTAGTTATTTCATGTATATGCCTTCAGGCACACCAGAAGAGGGGCATGGGATTCCATTACAGATGGTTGTGAGGCATCACGTGGTTGCTGGGAATCAAACTCAGGACCTCTGGAAGAGCAGTCGGTGCTCTTAATCACTGAGCCCTCTCTACAGCCTAGCCATTCTTTTAAAAACTGGTAAAATTTCAGAATTTCCTAGTCCTGACAACTTGTTTTGGTATGTGTTTGAAAATCTTACTCAGAGTGTTGAAGTGCTTTGATTTTTTTATTTAGAGAAAATATTGTGGAAACATAGAAGCTGTAGCTTATAAACAAAGAAGTTCCATTTTCTCTCCCCATCTTGGACCAGCTTCTTATAGGTACTATTTGTCAGTGAATTTGTAACCCTTGAACTCTAACATTTTCCCCATGTATCTAATTCATAGCATCTAAATGTTTTAGCTTTTCAAGGTCAATGTTGATATTTTTTACTTAGATCTTAGACAGCTCAGTCAAGGTTTTCAAGCTATTATGTAACATTTAGTTTTAAAGTTTTACCTGCTATAGAAAATGATATCTTAACTTTTCTTATTTTGGTAATTCACAAATTCTTTTTATGAGTTTTAATTTTATAAAATAATCATGTCTAACACTTTTACTTAGTATTTATTTTTAATCATAAAATTACAAAAACTCTAAATACAGAGTTTTCAATATGAAATTTTAAATTGCTCTCTGTTTTTCAGAGTGATTTTCATTCTTATAAAACTTCTTCAGTTTTATGAAAACATAATGGATATTAACCACTGAAAACATGAGTAGTAACCAGTGTCTTAATATATAGTCCTGTAATAAGAGAAACCAAGTTTAGTGTATTTTTCTACAATATAATAATTGCATGATAAAAATAATGGTAGATTGAGGGTAGAAAATACATGTCACAGCACATAGCTGATGGTGAGGTAGGGGTGATGCTAAGACATATGAGAGAGCAGCAGGCATAATGGAGTTTGGACACTGGACACTGATGGACCTGAAAGACTGTGAGTAACAGGGGGAGCGCCACAAGGAAGAATAGAAGCAGGAAAAATAGATACATAGAGAGGGAGGCAATGAGGGCAGTGTATCAGAGGTGCATGGTCTCCACGGTGACTGAGAAGTGACCTACGAGAAGCTCTCACTATGTCAGGAGCTGCTGTTGTAATTGCTGAGTTGACGTAGAGTCTGTATAAGTCAAGACCCATGAGCACCGATGTTCGAGAAAGTGAGACTGTAAATCTAAGGGAGTACACTGATGAAGGGAGGCCATCTGGAAGGGGCCAATGAACACAGTGAGAACAGGATGCAAGAACAGAGGACAATGGGAATCAAAGGTATAAATGGAACATAATTTTAAGGTAGTTTATATGGCCAACATTTTTCACTGACTACAACTGTTAATTTGCTAATTAATTAATTTCTTTTAATGTTTCTCATTTTTATCTTGAAGGTAAACATCGTAAAACAGGAAGAGATGTAGCTATTAAGATTATTGACAAATTAAGATTTCCTACAAAACAAGAAAGTCAGCTTCGTAATGAGGTTGCAATTTTACAGGTAAACCGATTCTCATTTGAGAGTTGTGAATTCCCCTCCTTGACTTCTGTAAAACAATCGAAAGTCATCCAGATACCTACAACCTAGATAATTAAGAGCAGATTAGCTGGAAAGGCAAATTGAGTCAGGCTTAACTGAACGGTACCTTCCAGAGTGTAGAAAAGTTGTCCTTTTAATGTACTTAGTACCACAGTTTAACATATTATTAATATTCGTTAAATAGGCATAATTTCAGGATGGACATGCTCAAAGCAATTTGTTTTAGATTCACACTGACGTTACATTCATAAACACTTCCCCCTTTACATGAATGGGCCTTGTAGCTGTCAGCGAATAGGTTATGTACATAATACATATCTGAGAATTAGATTGTCTAGGTCTGCCTGGTGCCTGTCATGTGAGTTTTTCTCTGATGCGAAAATTGTCACAACTTCCATCCACAACAATGCCCTACAACACCAGAATATTTTATAAGACTTATTGTGTGTCTAATATATATAATTGTTTGAATCGTTTTTGAAAATCAAAAGGAAATTAAGCAGTGGTCTGCCAACTGGTTAGCACGCTGTCTATTCAAATTATGTTTGATAAGTACAGGTTTTAATACACGTACCAAAAGTCCTACTTTTGTAAGTTAATTTGTTTTGGTTTGGTTTGGTTTTTCGAGACAGGGTTTCTCTGTATAGCCTTGGCTGTCCTGGAACTCACTTTGTAGACCAGGCTGTCCTTGAACTCAGAAATCCACCTGCCTCTGCCTCCCAAGTGCTCAGATTAAAGGCATGCGCCACCATGCCTGGCTAATATTAATTTTTGATCCAAAATTTTGTTCAAATTTTCAATTATGTATCAATAACAAAGCAGTTTAATGTTCTGCATCTACCATTTCATTTCATTCCTTTTGTTGAACTTTGCATGTAAATGTAACAGATTTGGATTTGCCCAGGCTCGTTAGGGTAAGCATCTAGTTTCAATACGTGGGTTAGGCTGAGGCAGTAGGATTATTAGGTGGACACCAACTTGGGTTACATAAGGAGACCTCGTAAAAGAAAGAGAGGTGAGGAGAGTTTGATAGAGAGGGAAGAAGGGAGAAAAGGAACTAAAGAAGATATTGACAACCAAAAATTGATGCCTTTTTATATAGAAATATAACATTTTTCTGATTGCTGCTTTGTGCCTTGGGGCAATAATATAACACAAAGATCTATTCACAAAGATCTTTGTCTCTGTACCCACAACTACAGTTACAGCCGGTTCTTGTATTCATGACTTGGTACTTGTATTCTGTGACCAGAAAAAATAATTAATTGCTGAGATGAGGGAAATAGCTAATAGGGCAAAGTGCTTGTCACAAATTCATGAGGACCAGAGGTCAGTTCACTGGCACCTAGAATAAAAACTTGGACATAAAGGAAACATGCTTCTATAATCCTGGCCAGTTAGTGTAACAAGTGAGAAAGCTCCATCCTTTAAGAGACTATGTCAAAAAATAGCTTCTATAGACACACACGGATATATAAACAAGCTTGCACACCTGCACATACACCTGCACACAGACACACACACACACACACACACACACACACACACACCACAGTGTTAACTTTGTGACATTAGGAATAAGAAATATCTATAAGTTTAACAAAAGACATCTTAGCAAGACTAGCTCCTCCTTCTTCAGTACCACTCCCATGGGGTCTTCTGGGGCATATTCTTTTGTAGATGATGAACTCCCAGATATGGAATAGGTGGCCTCCCACCTTTTGAAGCAGGTGCTTTGGCTTATATTGTTCCTGAAGTCTCAGAAGTGCCCAGGGCCTACAGGAGACTAGATTGTAGTTCTGAGTGGAGAAAAATAGCCCTTGGGTAGTTCTGCCAACTCTCCCTTATTGAGCTTGGTTTCTGACACTGGAAAGCAGCATATTTTAGTTTATTTATAGAAAGCCTTAAATTAATGCAAGTAGAGTGTGGGAAAAAGCAGAATTCTTCTTAATTTTCCATATATATTTTTCTGTGTAGATATCTGTGTAGTTGATCTTACTCAGTCATTAGAATTTTAAGCTATCAAGCTATTTTTGAGTAAAAAGTTGTTTTCATTACCTGTAAATACATTATTATTATTACTACTACTATTAGAGAAAATGTTAATGAGTATAGAGTTTAAAGTTGCTGCATAAAATTCCCAAGGGATACATTAACGTTATTTTGATTTCTTTTCATGTCAGCACAATAGGAATTGAAGGAAGGTTTATTATTATTATCCAGGATACGATAGTAAACTAATATATCTATATGATCCAACATTTTACATTCAAAATATAATTATAAATATAGTTATTGTGATATGCTTAATGAAATATAAATCCTCTTCTAAAGGTTGTTGAATGAAGATGAAATTTATCTACAAGCATACTAATATCAGAGCATATACAAAGCTTTAGCTCATATTCATGAATGTAATTCTGGTTAATATGCTATGGTTTATGTTTTTCTTGAAGTATATTTTTTATATACAAATATAGTGAATAATACTAGAGTTTCCAATAATGATACAGCTTATGAAAAATCATTTGGAATTATAAAACACAAAATATATATAGTAGAGTATATGTAGAATATATGGAACTTAGGGGAAAAATTCATAAACTCTTTGGTACATAAATTGT
Source organism: Mus musculus (assembly GCF_000001635.26). Taxonomy (NCBI): domain Eukaryota; kingdom Metazoa; phylum Chordata; class Mammalia; order Rodentia; family Muridae; genus Mus; species Mus musculus. The sequence continues at coordinate 50,380,736 of NC_000078.6, read as the reverse complement.
ATAACTTTGGATTGATAAGTCTATGGGCCTTTTGTCTATTCCTGTGATTTCTTCTCTATCCATCAGTCTCTGCTTTTCAGTCTTCGTTGAACTTTGCTAACTTAGTCCTTCCACAGAATTGATCAGTTGTTCCTTTACAAATCTCCCTGCTTATTGCACCCTGTACTTACCAGATTCCATTTCTCCTTTCTGCCTGTCCCTCAACTGCCCTCTTAACCTCATCCATCTTCCAATCTGAGTGTCTTAGACAGAGCTGATCCTCATTCCCAGAGCAGGGTCACCTATTTTCAAAGAGCCATCTATGATCATTTCACCATCTCCTTATGATACTTCACTAGAGGACTGATGCTTCTTAAGTACTTCCGCCTCAATTTCCATCCTCAGAGCATCCCTACTTCATTGTGCCATCTTACCCCAAATCAACTTGAAAAACAAACAGTGAAATCTGAGGTGAGCTGTCTTATTCTCATATGGCCCTTCCCTCTATCTAACAAAACTATAGCTGTTCACATATTACTGTGACACACTTCCTTTCTTTAAAGAAAGAAAGTGAGGCCTCCTGGACCACAGAGAAATGAATAACCCTTGACGTTATTTAGAGTCTGCTTGGATTGTCAGGTATAATGGTCTCCAAATCAGAAATGCTGGAAAGTCTGGTGAAAACAATCATGGATCCTGACTGTGATCTGCAAATCAGGATACTACAAAAGAAGATGTAACGTTAGTAAAATCAAAAAAGCTGTACCGCTTTCTGATAAGCAAGCAGTAGATGGGAGAAAGGGATAGTTCTCTGAAAATCCACCTCAGCAAAGAAAATATCCTTCTAAAATAACTATTGAAGTAGGAATCACATTAGAAATTTAAGAGTAATATTCAAGGGGTTCTCATACAAATCTAAGCACAAATCAGTGAAGGTATGGAGGGGAGAGAGGTATAGCTATAGTTTTCTAGTAATATAATTTTTATTTGCATATAATATATAAAACCTGTGCAGTGTGCATGATGTTACTTGTATGTCTATTTTCTGGGCTATTTGGTATTGGTGTGCTCTTCCCTGGAGAAGACCATGTCTCCTGCTCTCATCTTTTCTTAGTTGCCTGTAGTTCTTTGTCTGTGATTAAGAACTCATGTTTTCCCCCATCCATATTAGCTTGAATCATTACTTTCAGTCTTTGACTCCATTGTTATTGGCTTTTAAATATTACATGACTTCTCTAATATTATACACCTTGTCTAAATTTTACTAGGAATTCTGTCCTTATTGGGGTTTAAAGATCTATAAACTTATCTTCAAGATACAGAGTATGTGAAGTTTGTTGTTGAGTTGTCTTGATAGAAACTAGTCTCCCTATCCTCCAAAATTATAAAGTGAATCATTCATATAAAAACACTGATAATCATAATCCTATGAATTAACCCAGATTGTGGGTTAAAAATCTACATTGTGCTGTTCACGTAGACAGATTGATATTTTTAAAATTGTGATGTGATAAACTGATAGATAGATGAACACATGATACATATATACAAACACACATATACATAGAAACAAGTATACATAGACCCTTTGTGGCTTGATAACTTATGTTTTAGGGTGGAATAGCATTTCATTATCTGGATATGCCATGAGTTATCCATTCATCTGCTGAAAGCTATCTTACCTCCAAGTTTCAGATATTGCAAGCTCTTTTGAATGTTTGTGTGTAAGTACCAAGGTGCATAATTATTAGAGCGTGCAATCAAAGCGTACATAGTTTTACAAGAGATCGTTACTGTCTTGCATGGTGGTGGGGCCCGTTTGCATTCTCACACATGTGACCAAGAGCACTGCAGCTCTACCTCCTCATTAGAATCTGCTGTTACTGATATTCAGGTGTCTACATGTAGTTCTAACAGGCCTGTACCAATATGTCACTTAATTTTAATTTCCTTGATGATATATGATGTATAGGGTTTTTTTTTTCATCCTTTGAGAGGTGCCAAACCTTCATTCATTTTAATTTCACTAGTTTTTTTATATCATTAAGTCTTAGAAACTCTTTGGATATATTTAGGAACAATCCCTTATAAAGTTTAATAAAATGACTCTTTTACAAATCTTTTCTCACAGTCCATGAGTTTTTTTCTCATTCTCTTGATTTGCCTGAAAGATTCCTGATGCTGGGTAGAGAACGTGACATTTTATATTATTCTGGACACTAAAAAAATCAAGGAAGAGCAGAAGAGCCTGAGAGATGAGAGGATTTCTTCTCAGCATGCTGGCTTCCATTTGCACTTAGCTGTCTCTCCTTTTGTAAGGAAAGTAGAGGACTCATTATATTTACCACATCTCTGTAGCAACTTTGATATCTAAAACTTGATGGAAGCATTCCAGGCTTAGTGAACTTGAGAATGATTGAGTAGTGTCTGGGCATGTTCAAGGATATATATGAAAGAGAGCATTAAGTAACCTTCTAACTAAACATATACTGATCGTGTTCCCCTCATCCACCCCTATACTTGCTACTGAGCAAATTCCACTTAGTAGAATGCAAGATGTTACAGCAAATTTCACATAAGTGTATATGTGAAACAAACACTGGAGTGTTAATCATGAGATAACTCCCCAAAGTCCATGCCCTTTCTTGATGCAAAGATAAAGCATGTCTGTTTTCATTAACAGTGAATAGAGGTTCTCCAGACTGTGGGTAAAGCACTGCCATCCAGTGCAGAGTTCCTATGGGAACTCATGGGCCAGCGACCCTGACATTTACATCTACCCCCTCAAAAATCCCCTCCACAGCAAAAGATCATTCATCAAACAAGATAGAAAGCCAGCACTAATATCTGTGTTATACTCTAACCTCCATATATAGGATGTGTACACCCACACATGTACACACACACATCATACCTCACACACGTACATCACACACATATACACATATCACACACATCACACACACATGCAAATACACATACACATATATCACTCACTCACACATCATACAAACTCAGGCATGCATACACATACATCATACATTGATACTAATTGCTGTTTCCCCATGTGCAATGCAAGACATAATTTTTTCTAGGACCTAGATAATTTATTAGACACTACAGCATAAATAGGCAGCACTTTGTTGTGCTTAGTATGTGTTTTCCTAGGCAGATGAGCAAATATCTATTCACCACAGATAGCACATAGACAAAGAATTCTACCCACGTCTAGCTTAATGAACCAATAAGCTTAAATAGGTTTATCTTCTGGAACATGTAGACTATACCACTATAAATTTTTTTCAGCAGCTATTAACTATTTATACACCCTCAAGGAGGGATGGATCCTATGTTCCCTCCCTTAAATAACCCTTGACTTCCTATAGCCTTAAAGAGAAATAGGTCCTTAAAGAGAATAGGCTTTCCTTACCTTCACTGTAGAGTTTCTAGTACCAATACTGTGTAAGTCTTCTGGCTTCTGGCAGTATGAGTGGATAACTCTCATGCCATGCCTAAGGACAGCCTTCCACATATTCATATTTCACACACCATATTCAACTCCATTCATTTCAGTCATTACCCTCTGATTGCCTTTACTGTTTTTACCAGCCAAGCAGGGCCATACAGATAGGTACAATTGGCAGCTGCCAAAATCTGAGCCTACTCAAGATGTTTCCTGGCTTCTCTAGTCTCAATGTATCAGCCTGGTGGGTGTCCTGACTATTGTTGAATACCCTTCTAGAACTAGGAAGGATTATAAAGTCTCATTTTGTGTACCACCCAGTATTCTCTGTACTACCTAAGTCTTGTCTTTAAATTCCCCTCCCAAGCTCTGGTAATGTCTTTCCTAGAGAACATATCCAAGGATGAGGACATTGGCATCAAAGATACTATTTTGAGAACAATGAAGCAACTAGAATCACCTAAGTGAGCATCCGTAGCTCAGATGATTTTCTGTTACACTGAGCTAAAGAGGAAGAGTGGCAGGTGATACCATTCTTTTATTCTGGGCATAAAAACAAACAACAGTGTATAAATGACTTCTTGTATGCCCCATTCAAGCCAAATATCCTGGACTTCCTCCACACTTCCATGGAGGCCTCTGCCTTGCCAGGTCCTTTGTAATGGACTTGGCTCTTGTACCCAAGATGATCCAGTATATATAAAGAAATGGTTCCGTTATCCCTTGGCATTATGAGGTGTCATCTAAAGGTGGGTAAGTAGTAATGTTATTCATTTTCTTGGCTTCAGTTCCCACCAACAGCCTCACTATCCAGGCACTTACAATCTGCCTGGAAAGTTTACACACGTCTACAATGTTTAGCAACTGCAAGAGCGTGGGAATAAGGAGTTGCAGGACCCTACTGCCATCACCATCACCCCTGTCTGCATGGGGATATTAATCAAAACAAAAATGCAAGTTCACTAGCAGGAGAGGCCTGTGCTCTACCACAGGCTTTTCTTCATTCTCCTCCTCCTCCTCCTCCTCCTCCTCCTCCTCCTCCTCCTCCTCCTCCTCCTCCTCCTCCTCCTCTTCCTCCTCCTCCTCCTCCTTCACCCTCTCCCTCTCCCCCTCCTCCTCCTCCTCCTCCTCTTCCTAAGGATTCCCATTGTCTTCTTCAAATTCTGATCTCAAAATAATAGCTCATACTTTTTCTTTGAAAATGTCCCAAGCCACAAAGCAGAAGCACTTGGGTTTCAGTTTTACATGTTCTCGGGTTGAAGACTCAAAAAGCTAGAGAGATGCAGATCTCTTTCTAATTGAAACTCCTTGATTCTATTATCATTTCATTCACTCTGCTTGTTCTCATAGCCAATTAAATTTTCATAGCCATGATGCAATACTAGCGTTTCTCACTAATGTGGGATAAGCAGCACTCAGAAATAGGCTTCTCCAAACCCAGTCATTGTTTGCCTCATATTCACACAACAGTCTACAACATTTAACAAAGAGGCTGCCCATCCTGATACAAAGCCAATCTATGATGTCTGTATATATTTCTTTCTCCCTACTCCTAATAGGGATTTCCAGTTCTTCTATAAATTACTGGCCATTTATGTGAAAGCAATCCCAAGTAGCCTTGGGGATGAGAACAAAGATGCAAACAGATGCAGGAAAAAGCATTCGATGCATGGTGGATCTACAGAGAGAAATGTGGTCCTTGGTAGCAACAACAAGAGTAGATTCCCGTGCTTCCAAAGAAGTATGGTCACTTACATTGATTGAAACAAAAGTAAAAAGGGGATCACCCAGTGCAGAATATACCTGTCTTCTTGAGCTAATGTCACAGGGGGCACATTATTAATGATGACATCCAGTTTAAAAGCTCCATGTAACTCTCTCATTGTTTCGGCTATTTATACCAATTTGAGGACCTAACAAGAAAACTGAGTAAGATAATTCTAGGGGGTCAAATTAGTTATAAGTCAAGATGGTTGCCATCATGTTGATCTGAGCACCTACAACATATAGGTGCTTGAGTTCAATGCTTGAGTTCATTTACAAATAAAGAAGCAATAAGTAATATTTGTTACAGATGTGTATGTAGTCTTTCCCTGCTGCTCTCCAATTTTCCAGAAGGAAAAGGCAAAGATCTCATATTTCCAAATAAGTAATGAGGAATATTGTAGGCTAACTAAATAATGGTAGTTTGATATTAGAATTATAGACAGTATATATGTATATATACATATACATATATATATGCTATTTTGGTGGCATGAGGGATTCTATAGATACAATTAAAGACATATTTTTTGTATGAGATGTTTCTTCCTAGACTCTGGTATTTGAATACTTGGTCCCCAGTTAGTGGTACTTTGAAAAGAGATTTCAAGGATGCTTTTGAGGGACTCGGTGGAATAAGCAGTCCAACACAATAGGAGAGAGTGAAAGAAAGGAAAATTCAATGGTGGACTGATATCAGAGCAGCTACTGAAAGGATTCAATTCTGGGTCCACTTTATGTTTTCATTTTATACTCTAAAACCACAAAGTGGGGCAGATAACCAAGAAAGATTTATAGAATCATATATGGCAGTTAACAGGTTGTTAAGGGCAACCATTGCCCATGTATTAGCTGTTTTTCCAGATCAGTCTGCTCCAAGTAACAAGTGAAGTCATGGTTGGCAAATGGGCAGTACAAGCAGTGCTTTAAGTAAATCACTAATAAATCAGTATATCACTATCTAATAATTGGCTTTCTATATTTATTCCCCTTCAGTGTGGCCTTGCTAGAGGAAGTATTTTATTGGGGACCCAATAAAAGTATTTTAGTCTTTGAGAGTTTAAAGACTCTTGCCATTTGGAGTTTCTCTCTCTCTCTCTCTCTCTCTCTCTCTCCCTCCCTCCCTCCCTCCCTCCCTCCCTTCCTCCCTCCCTCCCTCCCTCCCTCTCTGCATGTGCTTACTTTCGAGATGTGAGGTCTCAGCTGTTCCTGCCTCTGTGGCATCTTACTATCCAAGTCCCCTGATATGGTGATGATAGGCTCTTCTTATCCCCTCTGAAACTGTAAGCCCCACATCAGCCCTTCAATAAGAATAAGTTGGCCGTGATTATTTATCATAGCAGTAGAAAAGTTACTGAAGACAGGATTTGTATCACAAAGTGTACTGGGATATTGTGTCACAGGCCTGATATTACTGTTTTATGGAAGGAAGTGGAAGAATTTGAAAATCTACACTGGAAAAAAAATGATAGAACACTGTAAATGGAGCTTAGTGTGCCATTCTAATGGGAGACTAGAGTAAGGACCTGGCTCAAGATGCTTCACAGTGGAATAACATTAACAACGGGGCTAGAGAACATTCTTGTGATATTTTGGAATACAGTGGGGATGTTTCTGACTTTATTCTATGAACTTGCATTCGACTAAATTTAAAAATAATGGACTAATTGCTTTGGTAGAGATTTCATTTTAGGCTAATGTCAACTGTCCATGTTGATTATTAGTTATCATTCTTATGTGGGTCTACAGTGAAAAAGAGAAAATGAGAAGAAAGAAATACAAATTTACAATTTGAAGATAATCAGAGTACCAGGAAATTTAGTGTTAGAACCAAGGCTTGTGCTTAAGAAGTGAGGCCTGACCTAAATTGGAATAAACATTTAGGTGCCCTCAGGGTGAGATTACACCCAGGTAAGCTTCTAAGTTGAGAGAAGAAAGGCTTAAGGAACCCTCTGTTCCTAGAAAAGAACTACAAACAAATGTCCTACAAATATGACCCAATGTGCCAGGGTCCATCCCAAGCTATGGGCCAAAGTTGGAACTTGCATCCATGTCTATGTGGTGGTGGATTTGCAGTCATGAGGGATATATTAGTTTAAGAATTATGAAATCTCCCACCACAGTTCCAGAAACCCTCTGAGGCCAGGCAGGAAGTCTGGAGGATCTGGAGAGGCCATTGGATACAGCTCTAGAAGTGAAGCTTGGGTTATACTGGAGACCCCAAGATATTTGAGATGCCAGAGCCAGAAGTCATCAGATTGCTGCACACAGGGAGTAAAGCCAGCCCAAGAGGGAGATGTTTCTTAAAGGCAGCCAAGCTGAAGAGGTGGGGCTACCTTTTATGGAGCTTAAGGATTTGGAGTTTCCCCTGTTAGACTTTGCCCCATATTTTCTTACCCTTCCCCATTTCTCCCTTTTAGAATAGTAATATATAGTTGTTGTCATTTTATTTTGGAAGTATGTAATTTTCTTTTCGATTATATACTGGCTTACAATTAAAAGATTATCTTGAATTTCAGAAGAGACTTTGAACTTTTAAGTAGTGTTAAGACGAATGACTATGGGACTTTTGTAGTTTGACTAAATGTATTTTCAGCATGATATGGACTTGAGACTATGGAGACCTAAGAATAGAATGTCGTGGTTTGAATGAGATATAGCTCCATAAGCACAGGCATTGAAATAGGTAGTGCCCAGTTAGTAACACTCTTAAGAGGTTTAAGAGGTGTATCCTTGCTGGAAGAAACACCCACATCACTAGAGTTTAAGGATATGTGCCATTTCAATTTTCTTTCTCTGTTTCCTGTTTGTGGTTTGAGATGTGAGCTCTCAGGTGCTGTTCTGAGTACTTTGTCTGCCTTCTGTCATGCTTTCCTGCTGTGATGGTGATGGACTCTTATGTCACTAAAACTAAACATAAAAAAGAGCCCTTCTTTCTATAAGTTACATAATCATGATGTTTTAACAGATCAATAGAAAATTAACTAACATAGAATAAAATAGGATGGTTATCTTATGTTAGTCAGAATAGTTTACGTTAGAAAGATTGGCCTAAGCCAACACATAAGTCCTTAAAAGTAAAGGGTCCTCTCCAGCTGGAAGCAGAGGAGGGACCAAACCCAGCTGGGAGTTTTTGAATGTGAAAATTCAACATATAATGAGTAGGGAAAGACCAGTGCTGAAGAAATTCGCAACTCAGGGAGCTCAGGGCCTCCTGGCCTACAGCCACTAGGGGATGGATACTGTCACTTCAGCACTTAGTCAACTACCAGAATAAACTAGGAGGCAGGTTGTCCCTCAGAGACCCCACGTAGGAGAACAGTGCCCTAACAACTTAATTTCTGCATGGGAATCCATATCAGAGAAAACAGAGGAACTCGTAAGATGTCTTTCCCACAGTATTATCAGGTTTTGGTTTATGGTGCTTTTACTGATGGCAAAGATGAAGGGTGAGATTGTGGCATTTGTTACTCTCTTGATGCAGGTCAAAGGGAATATCCTTAGCATCATCAATATTCAGTCAGTGAATTAAAGAGGACATTATCACCCACTTCTTTGCATAGTGTCAGAAATCCAAATTTGTGGGGATCCAAATTTGTGGGGATCGCCTCTGAAGAACCTGCTCCAGAAATGCTGCCTGTGGCCCTGAGGCTGCAACTGGAGCCTTGCCTGTTCCAAGTTAAAACAGAAACCCAACAAAAGGAAGGGAGTTGAAACTGGTTTCTATTGAAAACAAGTACCACAATTAGTACTGTACAAATAGCCTGCTGTTTTCCCTTCATCCTCAGGAAGATAATGAACTTAGGAATCATGTAAGAAAGAATGCCCCTGATGGGAGGAGGTCTTATAGAAGAAATCTTCGGCCCTTCAGCTGCAGCTGCCTTTCTGGTCTCTTTCTGACCACTTTTCTAGTGCTGTTTAGACTGAAGTGGAATGAAAACTACTCATGAAGAAAAAAAAAAGAAAAAGAAAAACATGGAACAAGCACACATCATCTAGATGAGAGGGAAAACTGGGTTTGTTCCTAAGAAAGAAAATGAAATTCTTCAAACAGGTGTCAAAACTGCCATATTTTGAGGGCTGATCCCTAGAAAGTAAATGATACTGGCTTCATCATATCCTTGCTATTAGGTAAATCATTTGGAACACATCTTAGCAATAGCATTTCTGACATTTGAATCTATAGAATTAGTTTTTGTAATTTAAAAAAATGCATTAAGTAGCATTTCATTATGTAAATCTAGAAGTTGCTTACTAACAATAATTCAGTGAGTTGACAATGAATGTTTTCTACAGATAAGAAATCACTGTATATAATTTGATGGCAGTATATTATCACCAAATATTACATATATATTAGCATACCTAAAATAAAATCATTTATATCATAAGGAATATTATTCAAGTAATAATAAAGTCAGGCAGTACACAGGTTCATTTTTCAATAACATCAAATATATCCCAGATGCTAGGCAGAGAGCTCAGTTGATTAAGTATGGACAGTAAGGAGATTGCTCTCTTATTGGTAGAGAAATGAAGTCAATAACAAGGTAATATAAATGCTATAAAAGAAGATTGTACCAAACTTTCGGGAAAATGGAGAGGGATCCAACTTACCAGGAGTCAATGAAAGCTTTCCAACAACTGAGTTTGTACCAAACCAATGGTCTCATGTAGGCTGAGGGAATAATAGGTGTTTATGCTGGGGAAGGAAAAGCAGGGTGTAGTATGTGGAGAAGAGCAGATTCTCCAAGAGAAGTGGTGAGCTGGGAGATGAAAGCAAACAGGGACTGATGGGTTTGCTATGCTTTGCCGAAAGGAAGCAGGTATTCTCGATGCTAGTGATGATCACCTTATAAACCAGAATCACCTTGGGAAACCAGAGTATCACTCTTTTCATGATTACCTTGAAGGACAACAATCCCAAAACAAGATCTATTAACATAGCAGTAGATTAAGGGAATATGTAAGAGTAAAAGCTAGGTACAATGATGAGGATAAAGGCTAGGGGATCCGATGGAGAGAAGGAGTGGGCCTTAGTTGTAAAGTACAGTATATTATTCAGAGAAAGGAACAAGTCTGTTTTTAGAGTAACCCTCAGCTACTGGGCCTCAGGAATTCATTGGATACCAAAAGACGATAAAGATGGCAAATTTGGGTAGAAAGACACTGGTTCATTGCTGGGGATTTTTTCAATGAATATATGTTCCAAAAGACAGGTGGTTATAAGTTTCTGAAAATCAAGCGAGCTTCCAATCAATGTGGATACCATTTTTAACCAGCATTTCATACTTTTCCCCACAAAATAACTTTTCCATCTCTATCAAGGCATTATAAGTCATTTCCTTTTCATACAGCCTTAGGTGATTATGACTTCTGGGACTACTAAATAGAGCAGAAATTGTTAGAGACTTTAATTGGAAAATGGATAGAATGCTGTGATTTTTCTCAACTCTGAGAAAGGGCGGAAAAATAGTCAGTCCAATACCTTTAACAATTACACCTCACACTCCTGATCTCTTCTATGCAGTGGGTTGTCCCTCCTTTGGTTCACCATGCTGTTTTGAATCCTTTGTCTGAATTTGTCATGTTTTAGTTTTTCCTATTGCAGTATGAACTGAATCATATAGCCTTCCAATGAAATAGTCAGAAGCCCTCACAGAAATGCTCTGCTCCTAAAATGTTGAATGCTATGTTCAATCTAATTTCTTTTATTCACTTATCTCTTGCCCCTATATGTTTGAATAGAATAGTGCAGAAGAGAGAAGGTGACAGCATGGTAGTGATAGCTTATCACAACATAATATCAGCAATAAATACTCTGGTTATAAAAGAAAGCAACCCCATTATCATTAAAGAAGAAATGCTGAGGTAGCACTATGCAGGCGAATGTATATGAAATGTAGTGCACACATGGAAACCAAAAGTGCAGCTTAGTTAATTCATGTCCTCATAACATGCCTTGCTTCTAGGAATGGGAATCCTTTCACTGCACATAACTTTCTAGGAGCCTTAGGTCAAAGAGATTCTTGTTTTCTCTCCAAATGGCATTTCCTCCCAGCTTTCGAAAGCCCTTACGTTCCCTCCATAGAGATGTCATAGTCTACAATGTGTGAAAGGGCACCATTTTCCCAGTGCTTGACCAAATGTTTCATTTCCTGAAAATTAAATTACTGAACTCCAACAAACAGATGGTCAGAATCCTGCAGAATGTGGCTCTGCTGTGAAATGCATGCTCTGAATTCCTGCTGCAAACGTCAGAAGTTAGCAAGGGACTCTTCCTGTAGGCTACTGTCCTTTGCTGTGGCAGTGTTCAGTCATTTTCAAAGTCAATGTCATGGGACATCAGGAAGAAGACTTTCCAGATCTATTCATGTTTATATTAAAAAATAACACTGATCAAGTCACATGGACTTGGTTGGAATGTATCTAGGTATTAATTAATTACCACGTGTTCCATAATTAAAAATTGTATGTGTGGCATTGATTATACAGGGAGATAAAAGATTGATTTTTTCCCTATTTATACTTTTTAAATAATCTATTCTCCAGGCTAAATAAATATTTCAAAGAATATTATGTAGGAGCTTGGGTAAATAAGGTAGACCTGCTCCTTTATATACATTTTTTTTTTGTTGAGACACGGTTTCTCTGTGTATCCCTGGCTGTCCTGGAGCTCACTCTGTAGACCAGGCTGGCCTCGAACTCAGAAATCCACCTGCCTCTGCCTCCCAAATCCTGGGTTTAAAAGCATGTGCCACCACTGCCCGGCTACATTATTTTCTCATCAGACATAAAAGATTTGATCATTTAGCTCAGTGGGACCATAATAAAATCAATCCATGAGGAAGTATTACCTTGTCTCAACAATACATTATAAATTATCTAGAAAAAAATAACTGGGCATGGTAGCTCACACCTATAATCCTAGCACTAAGAAGAGTGTGGCAAGAGGATTGTCATGGCTGCGAAGCTGGCCAGAGTTACATAGTCAATTCTAAGCCAGACTAGGACATAGTGTAAGACCCTGTCCTCAGCTGTTTAGAAGAAAGTGCTGACTTTGGGGAAGAGTTTTCAGCTGTCACTTAATGCATTCTTTAGGAAACCTAGGAAGCAGTAGACTGTTGTAAAATGAAAGCCAAGGGCAGTGGAAACATGAGTTTATATTTCTAAAAATGTCCTTTCCAGTTCGGTATATGTGGCCTTTACTTGGATATTGTCTTGAATAAGCTGCTTCTTTGAAATCTGTATATTTATCTACGCCTAAGGCCATTTCTAGAGAAATAGCAAAACGTCCCTTAGTCCGTTTTGTAAAAATACTTAATAGTGGCCACTTGTAGAGTCCTTCTGAGTTTGCAATGAACAGGCCACAAAGCCGATGGCAGAAAAACCTTAGTAACCTGTTCCATATTTCTGTCCTGAGACGTTTTGGGAATCTTTCCAGACTATGTTACATATACTAAGCCCCGCCCTGAGCATAGGTCTGTTAAAGCCATGGTTTGGAATAGGGAAAGGAAGAAATGATCTGTCAGTGGAGGGTTATTTAAACCACTAAGAACTTGTGTAGTTTAAGAAGCTATAAGCAACGTTTTTTTTTGTTTGTTTGTTTGTTTGTTTGTTTTTTGTCCTTTTTCCCCAGCGCTATTTTAGAAGCTGGCCAAGAGGAAAGAAAATGTAGAATAAAAGGATTTTTCTCGGATGCTATAAAGAGGCCAGGTTCAAGAGCAATGGGGTTTTTGTTTTTTACAAGACTTGTTTTACCTTTGCAGCTAGGGTGAGTGCTTGTTCTGTGGTGCTGAGGGCATAGTCCTGTAACCAAAGGTCTTTGCTGGAGACTTGATGCTGATTTGTACATATGGAAGTTTCTCTGGCAGGAAATGTTAGAGTTAATAAATTTCATTAATAAATAAAAAAAAAGAAGCTTAGGTAGGGATGCTTACAGATTGACACATTCCTTCAGATTACTCACCTAGCAAAGTGCATTGCTGTTTGTCTCTCTTTTATTTTTCATTGTACCTGTTCCTCACCCAGAAACAGAGCTTTAAGGAACCCAGGTTTCCCAAAACACTGCAGAAAAGCATAGTTAGATGAAATAGAGAAAGTAATTATATGCTTAGATAGGATGGTGCACATGGCAACTTTGTGGAGAATCAGAACTTCTGCACAAACATCTTGTGGCTTCTTCTGTGCCCATTGGTTTCTTCCTGTGTTGCTTGGGTTGTTAATTTTGTTTATGATGTGTTATGTTGATATTATTGTTTCACATTGAAATACAGATAAAGTATGCCATTTCTGTGTGCTTTTAGGATTTTGTTGTTTTGTATAAAAATACGTAAAAGTCAGTTAACTAAAGGCTTTAGTTTTGCCAGAACATCACTGAAATTTAAACATCAAAGAGGGAATAATACTCAGAGGAATTGTATGTGACAGCATATCAGGCACAATGTAGCCTTCCATGGCTACCCACTACTCTGTTGTGCCAACATTTATCATATGGTTAAGCCATGAAGGACCCCTGCATAGTGTGTTGTTTTGACCAACCGGGGGCTCACCTACTCATAGTGATCTTCACTCTGTAACAGCTTCTGCCTCCTACAACAGCTTGTGGGGCCAAACAAGTCTGGCAGATCCTGCTTGAGATGTCCCTTCAGTCAGTCATGTGCACTCCATGTATAAATTGTATCTCTTCTGCATTAAATATAAATCATGTAGCTGTGCCCTAGTATGGTTTTTAAGACAATATGCTTAATATTGGAGATGATCCTAAGAAATTATACATATCTCAATACAGTATTCTAATTAAAACCTAATTAGCAATTCACCATGCTAGAACTTAGTTTTTTCGGTATAGAAATAACTTCACTATGCATAGATAATAAAGATATATTTTTTGGAAACATTAGAATTTCAAAAATATAAGGCGGCACATGTGGAATTTGGAGGTGCTAAGAATCTTAAGTGTTGGTTTCTCCAAGCTTTAAGCTTCAACAGTTTCATGTAATCAGTGAGCTTGCCAAACAGTATCAAAAAACTCATTTTCTTCAAGTGCTTTATTTATCTTTAATAGAACCTTCATCACCCTGGTGTTGTAAATTTGGAGTGTATGTTTGAGACGCCTGAAAGAGTGTTTGTTGTTATGGAAAAACTCCATGGAGACATGCTGGAGATGATCTTGTCAAGTGAAAAGGGCAGGTTGCCAGAACACATAACGAAGTTTTTAATTACTCAGGTAAGAAATCAATTAGAGACAGGGGAAAAAAAAAACACCCAGTGTTCAATATCAGATGTTATCACTGTTTAACTATAGCTCTCTAGCCTTGTTGGTTGGTCTCGCTTTGTGATCTAAACTACACTAGAAAAGACTGCAAGGGTGAAGTATATCATCTTACTTACATTTTTGTCATGCGGAGTCCAGCATACCAAATTAGTAGCATTTAAGCTGACCTAAGCATTAAAGCTAGTCTTGAAGTTTTAATAGTACCATGGCTTAGACCGAGTTCAATGCAGATAATTAAAGCAGTAATTTCTGTACCTTGTGGTGAGTTTCTTTCTCTATACGCGTGTTTGCTGCTATATAATACCACGGGAGAGTATGCTACTTATTCCATGGATTTTTTCCCTAGCAACGTGCTGTGTTAACTATAGACTAGCTGAGTATCTTGAACATACACGGTTGAGAATGGTCATCACGGGGTCTCTTGATATTTCACGTTTATGTCGCATTTCATTTCAGTAATACCTTGAAATTAGCTATATATCCTGAAATGAATTAGTAATATCATAAAACCGAGTTACTTAGATGATTCTCTTCTTTACAGATACTAGTGGCTTTGCGACATCTTCATTTTAAAAACATCGTTCACTGTGACCTCAAGCCAGAAAATGTGTTGCTGGCATCAGCCGACCCTTTCCCTCAGGCAAGTACAGAGCCACCTTCAGCAGAAAATCAGCTTGAAAGCTGGCTCCAGGCAACCTCCCTGCACCTATTTCCCCTCCTTAAACCCGGAATTGTTGGAAGTCTCCCCTGAGCATTTCCCGTCCCTCGCTGCCTTCTGTTCCTGGACCACACCGTGTCACTCATGCCTCATGAAGCTGTTCTGCTAATACTCACCCGTGCTTTCTCTATCTGCTGTTGGGCTGCATGGGCAAAGGTGGACCCCCACCCTGTGTTGAAAACATGGCCTGGACACTGAGGATACCTCAGGATCCCAGAGATGCTGACCACCTTCTGAGGCTGGGGACAGGGGCAAGCTTCCCTTTCTTACACACATGGGTAGGAAAAAACTGGACCTTTTTCTAGGGACCTTTGCCAGGTTGAGTGTCTGGCTTTGCTGTGCTAACACATTCAGGTCCTGCCTGCTGGCCAATATGGAGCTAATTTTGATAGTCACCATAGATTTCTTGAGTCATCTTTCTACCTCATCTTCACTTAAATAAGTCTCTGGGATAAGGTCGCCATAGCCAGTGTGCATGATTTCCTACCTACTGAGCAATTCTCAGAGTGGATCATGTTTTATTTCCATATTAATCTTTTGATATTTGGGATAGGAAGGAGTTTTCAGAATACTTTCATAAATGAAAACCCAGATTTATCTTCTTATATAAACTACTGTCTTCAAAATTAGAGGGTAGAAAGTAGCATTTCTTTCTACCAGGCACAATTGAGATCTGTAGAATACATTTGTACTCTGGCAGAATTGATGTAATGTAAATACAAACTCACTGTTTGAACAGAATCTTACTGTCAACAGGTGAAGCTCTGTGATTTTGGTTTTGCCCGGATCATTGGAGAGAAGTCTTTTAGGAGGTCAGTGGTGGGTACCCCAGCATACCTGGCACCTGAAGTTCTGAGGAACAAGGGCTATAACCGCTCTCTGGACATGTGGTCTGTTGGGGTCATCATCTATGTGAGCCTGAGTGGTACCTTCCCTTTTAATGAAGATGAAGATATCCATGATCAGATCCAGAATGCAGCCTTCATGTATCCACCCAACCCGTGGAAGGAGATTTCTCATGAAGGTAATCCCCTCACTCCAGAGGTGGCATTGACTTCAATCTTAAATATTGGGCATTCGATTGCATTTTAATTATTAATGTGAAAAAATTCTCATTTCACTCACTGGCGTAGAAGCAAGCAAAAAAAAAAATTGTTTAAAAGTGGGTTAAGCAGTAACAAAAATCAAACTCTAAAATGTCTTTTGATGAAATGTGTGTTTACCAGTAAAGAAATGGGACGTTTATGCTAAAAAGAAAGTGAAACAGCCAAGAAGAATTGTTCCCATTGGGCATGTTGTCATGGATGTGACAGCAGTGAGTCTTTACTGGGGTTTTAAATTATGCTTTTTTTGAAGTCTTACCAACACAAGTTATGACATTGACATTTTTATTATCATACTGTATCCATTAATATTCTAAGCACTTTCTCTCCTGTCTTACTTTGTGTGGCAACGGAGAATGAATATTTTATTTTGCCACTTTCTAGAACTGTTAGGGCTCTGCTGTTGTTCAGTATGAGAACATACGTATGTGTGATGATTCCTTTAGAATAGGGTACCTTGGCAGTCTTACAGTATTTAAATTTATATTCTTGTTAATCCATACTTGTCTCCTCTTAATGGAATAGTCTTACTTTAAATGGAAGTGGCTGGTGGGCCAGAGGATATGATGAGTTCAATGTTTTAAAAGTAGTTCTTCAGTCAATATCCTTTGGAGTCCATTTAATTCTCATTAAAATCCTATAAAGATAGGTGTTGTTTTTAAATATGTATCATAAAAACTAAGTGTAACAAGTGATACCAGGCATCCAAATCACCCAAAGCTAGTGAGTGGCAGGGCCAGAACTCACAGGCAGTCTAAGCATGCTTGGCTGGCCACTAACCCTGGATTCTTGGTCAACCTGGGTGTAGTTCAAAGTTCATAGTAAGTATTCAGATTTCACCATTTATATAGGATGACATATTCATAGATAGCCCTCATACTGATATCTATTAATTAATGAATACATTAGTACAGACATGGGAAGACTGTAGGTAAACTGCTGAAAATAGATGAGTCCTTTGATACTGATGGTGTTAAATGGCAAGGACTAACTCCATTGTTCTAGCTTTAGTGGTTGTTACCATTAGCCAAAACCTTTAACATACCCTTATTTTCTTGTAAGTTATAGTTAGATGGATATATCTTAAAGGACTCTGGACTGCCTACAAAAGATCTGTGGTTTATGGTTAACAAATTAAGGAATTAGAAAAGGGGAAACTGAAGTGTAATCGTAATTCTTTTCCAGTGAACATGTTTCTTGTTAGAAAACATTGCCAGTTAGACAAGGTTACCCCATGCTAC
Source organism: Mus musculus (assembly GCF_000001635.26). Taxonomy (NCBI): domain Eukaryota; kingdom Metazoa; phylum Chordata; class Mammalia; order Rodentia; family Muridae; genus Mus; species Mus musculus. The sequence continues at coordinate 50,363,191 of NC_000078.6, read as the reverse complement.
CTTTATGCTGTTGTCAGATGCAAATGAAAAAATTCCTTCCCTAACACCAATCAGACATTTTCCTGTTTTTATCAATGGGAGCAGAAGATAAAGACATAGGTATTAATGGTTTAAAAAAAAAAACAGTAATTAGGAAATCCCAGTTTATACCCACAGTATTGGTCAGAATAGAATATAAAAATGTGTTTCTGAAGCAAATGTAGCTAGGGTAATGAGTTATGCATTTGCAGAGATGGTCATTTATTTTCTTGCATTTTCAGCTAAATTTAAATTCACAGTCTCCAAATTTAGAGAATGGAGATTCACTAGAGTTTAGTTAGTCAGAGCTGCATTATCAAAAGAGATGTAGAACTAACTTATCACTGAAGAATGGAAAAGATAATCTGAGACATTTTAGTAAAGGGAATTATCTAGAATAATTCAAAATCCATTTGTAGTTGACCAAGAAATACACATTTTATTTGACTGGGCCAAGCTCAGAAGATTTCCTATCACCCAGGCCAGGAGATAGTAATACCAGCCCAGGTGGAAAAAGGAAACTCTTTTTCTCCGAAAAGACTGAGCATCAACTCAGGAATAAACTGGCCCCCATGCCCATGCCTGCTCCTGGTCTTTCCTTGATGGAGAAGCCCTAGAGCTATACTAAATGCTTACTGAGGTCTGGATGGCCAATGAGTTATTTCTGTGCCTCAATGACTTATGGTTGAGTAAAGAAAATAAAAACCTAATTTGTGTCACAATATCAGTTGAAGTGTCACAAGGCATTCTTTCCCACTGTCTTACTGAAAGTAAACAATTCCCTGATTAGAATCTTCAGTGAGACTAGTAATTTAAAGCATATTGAAACTGACAAACATACAAGAAAACTAGAACTTGGTATGGTGAACACAACTATATTAGACCATTAAGAAGTCTCATGATTCTTCAAGCCACATCACAATCACTGAAAATCCAGATACTGTGAAGTGAGAAGCAAGGCAATGTCATGATTACAACAGCAAAAGGTCAGCAATCTAGTATCTGAGCTACAGTTCAGATTGACTCTATAACCTATCATTGTTTGCCATTTTTACTTCATGACATTATCTGTAAAATGGGGTCATGATTCCTACCTACATGATAAGATAATGTGTTGCTAAGTTCATGTCAATGCATGCTAGACTCATATGAGAAGTGGAAACACTAATTGAAAAAAAATGCATCCCCAAGATTGGACAGTAGGCTAACCTGTTGACCAGTGGATCAGGCCATCCCTCAGCAGATAGTCCTAGGTTCTATTTAAAAGAAGAAGGAAAACAAAAGGCTAAACCACAGGGATCAAGAGAGTAAGTAGTACCCTTCCATGGCCTCTGCATCAGCTCCTGCCTATAGGTTCCTACCCTGCTTGAGTTCCTGCCTTCACTGTTTTTGGTCATGAACAGATATATGGAACTGTAAGTGTAATAAACACCCCCCCCCAAAGTTGCTTTTAGTCATGGTGATTCATAAGAACAATAGTAACCCTAACTAAGACAGGTAGTGATGAAGACTGAATGAAATAAAGTCTTAGAGGCATCTACACAAGCTAGGATAGGTCCATCCAAGCTTGTGAAATTTAAGTAAGAGTACTACTGAACCCTAAGATAAGCAGTTGGTATCACTGGTAAACAAAAAACAGACTCAGTAAATTCAGAAACTATATGCAAACTTCTCTTTTTAAATTCTTTAGGACTTTCTTTAACAACAGAACTTTCAAAAAACAAACCTACAGCAAGAAAATAAGATAGTGTATTGAACCTCAATTGGGGAATATAAAACATAAACCTCAGATTGAGCTGGTTCCTGCAACCCACATTTTGTTTTCCCACTCTCTCAAAGCTGCTTTATTTTATGGTAACTTTCTTCTCAGGTTATCTTTCTTGTGGTCCTAATTCTGCCCCTGCTTGTCCAAGCTTATCAGCTCCTGACTGCTATAACTGGTCTCAAATGGAAGTTAGCATATTATGGAGACAGTCTTTGAATTGGGTACCAATTATCTCTGCTCCTGTCCCATCATACCCTTGGAGTGATCACTCAGTTATCCCCCAGAGTTGCTAAAGTTGACTAAGAAAAAGAAAGGAAGCAACTGCAGAAAACAAAGAAAAAAAAGAATAAAGAAAGAAAAGAGATCCTGAGCTAAAGCCAAAATCAAACAGAAAGGCATTAATAGGTGGGAAAACAGGATTTGGGTATGGTGTGTGTGTGTGTGTGTGTGTGTATGTATGTGTGTGTGTGTGTGTGTGTGTGTGTGATCATATATTTTTTGGAAAGTGGGAAATAGCACAGCACATGTAAACAAACTGAAGTGAAGACATAAGACTAGCTCACACTTAAATAGAATCTGCCATAGAGCTACACACTGAGCATGCTTACCATGCACGAATTCATATATCAGCCCTTAACTTTGAAGTAGATACTTTTACTGATTGGCTAGATTTTTCTATCCACAACACTTCCAGCCTCTTGATCCTCCTTTAAGAGATTATCTATCCTATTGTATTTACTTTTATTATGTTTTCACTATTTTAGCAGTACAATATTTAAATCTCTAAATGTATGGGGAAATTGTACTTCAGATTAATTTAGTCGACAGACAGTGGTATGTATACAATTATGCTAACTTCAGTCAAATTACTTATCACATACTCAGTTTTTTAATTAAAATATGATGATATAAATTGCTGCCTAGGATATTGTGCATGCTAGATGAGATTGTACTAGAAATGCAGTGATTGACAGAACTCTGTAGTCATTTAAATGCCTTTATCATATTGTATATTCAGGCCTCTTTCCAGACTATCTCATATCTACCCATCTATCACCAGTCCATGTATCTATCTATCTCTTATGTATATATGAGTTTATACATATATTTTACTATAGTTATTTGTGACAGCACTATTAAATGTATTTATTTGGCTTTAGCTAATGTGAAGTAAAAGTCTGAAGTTAAATGTTACTGAGGCTGGAGTGGTGTATCAGTGGAGAAAGATTGCCATGCAAATGTGAGAACTGCAGTTGTGCTTGGTGGTCCAGCTCTGAAGACAGAAATAAGATCTCCCAGACAAACTGGCCAGCTAGACTAGCCATGTCAGTGAGTTCTTAGTCCAATTGAGAGACCCTAAATCAATGAATAAGGTTGAGGGAAACCATGGAAGATTCCTGACCTCAACCTTGGACCTCCAAATGGATCCTCTCATATATGAACACTTGCACACATGTGCACCACATACATAGATACATAAAAAGTCATATGACTTATATAAATGTAACTAAATACATGTATCATATACAAAGGAAGCCCATGAACAGAATGAATCGAGATGATAAGCCACTGTACATAGAAGAAAGTCTCCCAACAGGAATAGAGTTTATCGTGTTCTCTCATTCTAAAGCATACTATTCGTGATGGTGTACTTCATTTCATCACTTCTCCTGGCTGAGTTGTCCTTATCGTTACCTAGTGTATCCATCACTACAATGGCAATTAGACATGGCCTCACTATCACCTGAGCTTTAGCTCAGTCCAGTTTTGTTAGGGATAAGCATATCCACCCTATTACCTCAAATCCACTCTTGGAATGACCAGGACCCATGAACTATTTTTAAATGATCACTTGCTAAGTATACTTCGTCATATGAAAAGGGAAGTTCACTGTCACTTAAATAACTTCTAAATGTCCGTGTGAAGCTACAGACAGTTGTATGCCCCTCCTTCCATTACATTTTTAAAAGTTCACAACAGAGCAGACACAGAACTCTCTGTGCTTGTCACATCTGGTATATTATCAGAGTGATTCCTGATATTGCTGAGAGAATCAGAATGCTACAGGTGAGACTCAGTCTATGAATAGAGATTAAAAAAAAAAAAGACTGGGTGGTTTTTCAAAAGTTAAGAAACATAAAATCTAAGGCAACACAAGAAGATGTGAAGGGAAGTGAAGCTGACCCACGTGACATGATTTTAAGCAGTTCAGAAAATGTGGAGTAAAAGATTTACCATCACCGTTATGCTTAAATTATCCTTGGCATGAGCATCAGTATAGAGAGGAGGGGTTGTATCCAGTAGGCTGCTTGGAAAGAGGGTTATTCCCAGATTTTAAAAAGTAACAGCAAATGTATATAAATTACTCACATTGTGCTGTTCGTTAATGGCTGTAGATAACCTTTAAATTAAGGACGTCTTAATTGTAATCTGGCTGACTGGTTCAACTCAACTCTTCTGACTCAAAACTCCTCCTTTAAATGACAGATTCAATCTGGCTTCTCTTGGCTTCTGACTGAATTGTTCTGCTTGACCTCAAACTAACTCTGGAAGTTAGTTCTAATTTTCTTGCTCCTTCTTACTCTTTGGCTTCAACTGTCTATGCTGGCCTACACTGCAGTAACTGAACAAAGTGAACAAAACTCACAAATGAACTCATCTGAATGCAACTGGACTGCCCTCCCCTTCTGCCTCACTCCGTGCTGCTCATTAGCAGCCTCTCTTTCCTGTGTGTTCTCTTGAGAGTTGGGGATATCCTATCTCTGCTTCAGTCTCTCAATTCTTTCTCTCATTTTTTACTTTGTCCTTCTATTGTTTGTCACTTTCAAACATGCTGATTTCTTCTACAAACTAACTTTACTTACACTGTTTCTGATTAATGGTGTGTTCTGAAGGCACGTCTATATTCCAGCCATTAAGCATTAAAGGTGCGTCATTCTGCTGGATCATATAGACTCCAAAGGTCTTTGGATGGGATTGGTTGCCAAAGTAACCATGTCGCTAGATTAAAATTCCTCTACAACAGTATAAAATAGCTACAGCAATTTCTGAAGACAATCAATCTGCTCTTCTGAATTTATCTCATCGTGGGCCAAACTTTAAGAAGCACAGGGTTATCAAAATTTGAGAGGATAAAAGACAGATGGCTCAGAGCTTAAGAGCACTGGCTAATCTTACATTGAGCTTGCATTCAGTTCCTAAAACTCAGGTGGCATCACACTAGGGTCTGCAACTTACTTTCCAGGGATTCTGATGTGCTCTTTTGGCCTCTGGGCAAGAGGCACATACATAGTTCTCATACGTATATGCCAGAAAAATACTAATTCACATAAAAGTAAATAAATAAATAAAATTTTAGAAATATGTAAATATGCTTTCACTTAGAAGTTTATAGGAAATCAGTAGAAAAATAGAGAAAATAGGTGTTTTCTAAGTATTGAGAAGATGGGGTTTTATTTTGATTTTTAATTTTCCTTATGGACCTGAATATTTTTGTTGGAGTGTGTGATAACTTTAAAAGTAATCAGAAACAAAAATAAGCAAACAAAATCTCACGGACCAAAATAAGTGTTGAAAAAAATGAATTAAGGACTGGGTTTTGTTTTTGTTTTTGTTTAGGGGGTTTGTATAAATATAATTCTGCCATAAATGGTCTAAAAGTTGTTCAAAGTTGTACATAAACTATATGTAGTATTTTAATATAAATATTACTCACCACCATGGTCTGGGTTTCCATTTTCTTCTCAGTAACACCTGTCATGACAGTGTCATAGTGAGTGGGTAAATGAGAACACCACCATGACTCTACATCTGCCATGTGCCCACAAAGGAGGATTTCCAGTGGACTCTCGATGGAATTCTTTTCCCCATATCCTTTCATTTGCTCTGAATCATAGCACAAGTCCTGTGGCCCCTTTATCTGTATGACTTGATTTTCCAGCTTTGGCTTTTGCCAGAGTTATTCTTAGAAGGAGAAAGTGATATGGATCACCAGACACTGCGGGCTGCAAGGCTGATAAAGAGAGATGTAGTCTGCTTCAGTGTGAGTTGCCTCACTAAGTGAATAAGACCATCCTTGCAGTGAGGAATTTGAAAGCATTTGTTCAAGTAACAGTGCATTGTCATCATCAAATTGATGTGGTCAATTAGAGATGTGCATTACATTTGAGAAAGGTTAGTAATGGGCAGGGAAGAGATTACTGTTTTTTTTTTCCTTCTGAGTTTTGATACTCCCTCATATGCCATTAGGGAGGCGAAAAGGCAGTAATCAACACAGAGCCAGCCTGGGAAATTGTCTCACAAGGAGACCCTGACCCCTGCAGACAGAAGATCATTTTCTGTGTTCACAGGTGAAGTCTGAAAGAGCACCTAGTCCCAGGCCACCTGCAGTGTTGTTGCTGCTCAGACCTAGAGTCACATGACTAGTTGGTATTATTAAAAATTCTGATCAAAGAGAAAGGCTTGACATGCCACATATATAAATATGAGGAAGAAAATGGAAATACCCTTACACTGATTTCAAATCTTGTCCTCACTGCAGCATCAGTTAATTATCAGATTGGGCTGATTTGGTGACAACAGGTTTTTCCCACTAGTGAGCCCTCCCAGCATCAACTGTATATCCATGCCTCTTTTTCCCTCTGATTGGCAGGGCTCTAAAGTATCCTCCCAGTTGAGCTCAGTTTCCAGCTGTATATGGTAGATTATGTGATACTGCAGAATGTCCAATAGCCGTAAGATACCACTATATGTATCAAAACATTCACATTTTATTTTAAAGTAGTTTTTGCCATTCAACTTGATAAGTTCAAATAAAATTGGCTTCAAGTGTGTTTTTACCCCCAAATTGGAAAATACAGCCAGTACAAATACAAAGAAAAGCTAAATAAATGCTGAGCATCATCAGCGCATGGTATGCTTTCAGAACCCAACAGTGTTCCAGAATGCTAAATAGTTCATAAATAGTGCTTTGCCATGAAATGGAACCAGCCTAGATCCTTCTTTCGCGACATTTTGTTCAAAAATAAATAAATAAATCAGCTCACAAATGTAAGTTTTAGTTACATAAGACCCAGACATCCAATGGTATGAGAAACAAAAGAAAGACAATTGTCATCTTACTAATTAAGCTGGGTGGTAACAGTTTATGAGGCATGCAGATCCCACAAGCTTACTGAATATTAATGAATAGATTGATTTGTCAACATATTAACACCACTGTCAGACAGAACAGGACACAAGAGAGGTGCTGGGACTAGCCAGAGAAGTGCTTCAAAATGCTGTCAGGGTGCCAGGAGTGCAGCCACAGTTGATAAAGTGAATTGAGTTATGTAGGTCAGAACCTCTTTTTTTTTTTTTTTTTTTTTTTTTTTTTTGCAGGCGTGGGTAACATTTTAAATGACCTCAATTTAAAATTCTGGAACCATGTTTAAATTTTAGAAGACCCTTTCATTGTATTCGTTAAAAGGAAAGTTAACAATTGTGAGCCTGTGGTATGTGATAATTTGAAAAAAAATGTCCAGTAGAGTGAGTTTATATGTTTTTATGTACATCAATAGTTCCTAATGTAGTGAGGTAAGATGGGAAAGTCTGTCCCACTAAGAAAGGACTCATTTATCAGGAATTCAAGTTCAATATGGTTAGTATGATTTTGTCTAATAAATGGCCATTTGAGAAAAGGGTCATAAATTTTATCAGGATGGTTAATATTGTATTTCTTTATAATTGGTTGTTTATTTGTCCCCACAATAATAAAATATTTGTGTAATATTTGAATAAAAATTGAAAATTGTGCTCAACATAGCTGAGCTGAAATATGGCTTCTACACCCATTGTAGATGTCTGAGTAAAGGGTCAAATATGGTAATTATTTGATTTTTGCCTCTATCCACATAACAAAAGAGAATAGTCCAAAAACATAGATAATAATTTAAGAAAACTAAAAGATATCTTACCTAGCACTTAGATTGTCCTAGCGTATACCAATACACTGAACAATTATTCAGAATATTTTCAGTTTCTTCTAGGCATAGAAAGTATGCAGGTATATCCAGAAGATGCCCCAACAGGTAAGAAGGACACATGCTCCACTATGTTCATAGCAGCCTTATTTATAATAGCCAGAAGCTGGAAAGAACCTAGATGCCCCTCAACAGAGGAATGGATACAGAAAATGTGGTACATCTACACAATGGAGTACTACTCAGCTATTAAAAAGAATGAATTTATGAAATTCCTAGCCAAATGGATGGACCTGGAGGGCATCATCCTGAGTGAGGTAACACATTCACAAAGAAACTCACACAATATGTATTCACTGATAAGTGGATATTAGCCCCAAACCTAGGATACCCAAGATATAAGATATAATTTGCTAAACACATGAAACTCAAGGAGAATGAAGACTGAAGTGTGGACACTATGCCCCTCCTTAGATTTGGGAACAAAACACCCATGGAAGGAGTTACAGAGACGGAGTTTGGAGCTGAGATGAAAGGATGGACCATGTAGAGACTGCCATATCCAGGGATCCACCCCATAATCAGCATCCAAACGCTGACACCATTGCATACACTAGCAAGATTTTATTGAAAGGACGCAGATGTAGCTGTCTCTTGTGAGACTATGCCGGGGCCCAGCAAACACAGAAGTGGATGCTCACAGTCAGCTAATGGATGGATCATAGGGCTCCCAATGGAGGAGCTAGAGAAAGTAGCCAAGGAGCTAAAGGGATCTGCAACCCTATAGGTGGAACAACATTATGAGCTAACCAGTACCCCGGAGCTCTTGACTCTAGCTGCATATATATCAAAAGATGGCCTAGTCGGCCATCACTGGAAAGAGAGGCCCATTGGACTTGCAAACTTTATATGCCCCAGTACAGGGGAATTCCAGGGCCAAAAAGGGGGAGTGGGTGGGCAGGGGAGTGGGGGTGGGTGGATATGGGGGACTTTTGGTATAGCATTGGAAATGTAAATGAGTTAAATACCTAATAAAAAATGGAAAAAAAAAAAAAAAAAAAAAAAAAAAAAAAAAGAAAGTATGCAGGATTAGAAGGGCTCAAGTTCTATTAGTTAAAGCCTAATACAATGACCAGAAATGTCTCTATGCTTCAGTAAACTGCTGGAACAATTCTAACCATCACCTCTTTTCCAAAGCAAGGTTCATCAACCTTTATGAGTGGCACAGTCTCTCTTCTGGTGATTCTGATCCAAGAACAGTCTTCTTTGATTATGTTACTTTTTAACAGAATCTCAGAACAGATCTAACTTTGGGTTTTAGTTACTCTTGTTAAATATAATGTGTTATATTAAGTATAATAGAGGCACATTCCTGTAGTCTCCGCACTTATAAGCCAGAGGAACAGCTGTTGTAAACCAACTTGGGCTACATAGTAAAACTATTCAATAGTGGTAGTGATGATGATGATGATGACAACAATGATGATTGATAGTCTGAAGCCAGCTCCATCTTATTTTAAGTAAATTTAGTTTGGCATAAGATTTGATTTGGGAACAATTAGTAGAATCATAATGAGTAACTGTGAGTTTTGAGGCTTTGACTCATGCTTATAAAGGTTTTTCCCATTCATTTATTTATCATTTTACATCCTGATCACTGCCCTCTCCTCCCTGTCCTCCCTCACACAGTTCCTCCCCCCACGCTCCCTACCCTTCTCTAACCCATATTTCCCAATTCTTCAATTAGAAGAGGGTAGAGGATTGAAGTATCCAAATAGTTTAATTTAGCAATAAAACGTTTTCTTACCAGGATCACCCATTGCTCTAGACTGTAGCCATTTGGGGAATTATTTGTGTAATCCAACTTATTTACTATTACTATCATCATTTTCTGCACAGTTAATTAGCCTGGAAGCGCCTCCCTACCCCCACCCCCACCAAGTCTTAATTCTAAAATACTGAACCAAGATATGGTTCAGAATAGATCCTTAATGTTTTTCTTTGCATTTATATCCATTTATTCAATGGCCCATGGCACCATAGTAACCTAGCTATTAACCAATTTCAATGATCTTGTACCTTCAACCTTTTGCAACACAAAATCTGTCCTAAAAGCCACCAATCCCAGAACTGGCAGCGATCCAGGGACAGATACACACCATCACCTTCCACCTAAACCTGTAAACCAGAATCCTCTGTTTAAATCTCAAACTTCTAGTGAAATATATGTGAAAGCCTACAAAGATGTTTAGTAGCCAAGTACAAGCCCTGAGCATAATAGAAATGCCCAAAGCACTTCTAAAAACTTCCAGAACCTTCCTGGAGACTCCTTACCTAAAGACTTTTACCTTTCTTTGTGTTAAGCACTCATTTTTTTTTTTTTTTAAGAAACAAAACTTTCTTAAAAGGATGTTAGCATGGAATGGAAATAGAAAACACTCTATGACAGGAATGTATTTTTGTTGCTACCTTAAATCTCGAGTCAGGCAGGCACGGGTGTGATAACCTCTGTATGCTTGTGTTGAAACAATTCATGGTTTCCAAGATCATGTTGCCGATCTTCAGCAGAAAATGCGACCAAATGTGAAGCAGAGAGTAGCCATTGATGGAATACTTTCTATAGAGGAAAGAACTAAGAGCACCGAAGCCATCAGCTCGAGTCTCTAAAGGTCTTACACTTCATTGGATTCCGGTAATTGACTCAGGAACGAGTGAGATGATGATTTCCAGTGGCCTTGTTAGCTGTTGGCAGCTTCTGGTTGCAGCCCCTGTGAGGAGCGTCCCAGTTAGTGTTGCTGGGCAACGGCATGCTGCGTTGAGAGCTGGAATGTGAAGGGTTGCAAAACGATTTTTAAAATAAACACACAAGTTCCCATCAGCGTGAAGCCAAGCATAGGGAGAGGAGTAGTAAGCACTGCACTTCAGCAGTCAGAGGTAGAACTGGAAGGGTGTATACCACTGCCTCGAAGAGGAAAGCCTAGAGGGCTGGTGATGGCTCCATCAAATCGGCATCCCTCTGAACATTCAACCTGCATCGTGTGGGATGGAGAAATGTGAGGAGAGAAAGCATAAAAGAAAAATGTGATATGTCTGACCAAAACGATGAATGTGGGGCTGGGGTTGGGGGGTCATAAGTCCTTTCTCTGCTATAAATTAAATACTCTATATTGTAAATATCCTTCTGATTTTCCGACAGTAGTCAGTGTTGAGCCCGTGATCCATTATATCCTACCCAGATGTGGTGCCCCATCATCCAAATATATTACAACTAAAACAGATAGACCACATGCATAAAATATGGGCGTTAAAACTTAGAGCTGAGAAAGATACTATTTAAATTTCTGGTTGATGCCACCAAATGGAACCTCAAAGTTCCAATCCATCTTTTATTTTAGAGACTCATCAAGTTTACTAAAAAACTTCGTCTGGCCTCAACAGAGCTAAAATCTAATGGAGAGAGTAGGAAGAACCTACCACACATACTGAACTGATCAATGGACTTGATCAAAGATGAAGATAGGATTTGCTGGGACAGGTGAACTGTGGGCCCTAAGTGTTAGCTCTGCAGAAGGGTCAGTGACAGCATCTTTCCAGGGTTTCCTCCATGCTTTGCATGCTTTCAGTTTTTTCCATAGCAGGGCTCATGTATCTTGTACACTTAGGGGTTGCTATCCAAGTACTTGACTTTTAGTTTGAAATCCAGAATGACTGCAGTATAGTTTGTAGTTTCAAGGATAATTCAGGGCATTGATGCCAGAGGAAAATAGAATCAAAATACTTTTACTGATGGAGCACTTATTTGTCTGAATAAACTTAAAGCCCTCAGCATCTGCATACATCCTAGAATTCCTTCTTCCGCGGATACCCTTGTGCACCTAGCCATGAGCTCCATGGAGTGTTAGCTGTCCTAAGACTTTCCAAAGGACCCACTCCATTTAAAAATGAGTGTGCAGTAAAATGTTGCAGATACTTTAATCTTTTGTTTAATAGAATAATAAGAAAACTTCTGGGCAAAAAGTTATAAGCCAATAACTTAAACCAAACCCCCCCCCAAAAAGAAAAAGGTAAAACATAGATTTAAAAACTGTATTTCTTCCTTTTCCAATTTTTTTGGAAACACATGGATGTATGGCTACAGAAATTTTTTGAAAGAACCAAAATCTTTGGTCATGAATGTGAAACGTAAAAATTAAAATTTGCATTGCTGATAATGTTTCCATAAGAAAAGCAACTAGGGGGAAAAAAAGTACTCTCTACATTGTTCTAAGACGGATGCTTAATAGACTATTCGACAGCCAACTGTTAATGGGATTGAATGTGTGGATAATGAGAGATTAGAACTGCCAAAATAGTATCAGGGATGACTCCAAGAATAAATAGGATGGGGTGGTTGGAATGTAATCATGACAATGCAAACATTACTGTCATATTTATTGCAAATAAATGTAGGTATTGCCCAGTGTCTTAGTTAGGGTTTTGCTGCTGTGAACAGACACCATGACCAAGGCAAGTCTTATAAAAACAACATTTAATTGGGGCTGGCTTACAGGTTCAATCCACTATCATCAAGGTGGGAGCATGGCAGCATGCAGGCAGGCAGGCATGATGCAGGAGGAGCTGAGAGTTCTATGTCTTTATCCAAAGGCTGCTAGTGGAAGACTGACTTCCAGGCAACTAGAGTGAGGATCTTATGCCCACACCCACAGTGACACACCTACTCCAACCAGGTCACACCTATTCCAACAAGGCCACACCTCCAAATGGTGCCACTTCCTGGCCCAAGAATATACAAACCATCACATCCAGTTTTCCCCTATTGTCTGCCAGGATAGAAAGATTAAGGGGAGGTAAGTGTGAAGAGGGCAGAGGGTCTCACATCCTGCTTTGCTTTGGCCCTAGATGAAATCCAGCCATTCATAGTAGCATCAGCTTATTGTCCCATATAGCTTAGAGGCCAGTACTATGTCACAGCATTCCCCATTCCACAAAAGCCAGACGTTTGAAATAATTGTTTTTCTGATTTTGTAGAAAGAAGTGTAGGGTATCCATATGCCCTTTTCTTGTAGATTTCGAAGTTACCTTGGCACTCCAGATCCTTAAGGAGCCCTGTGTGACCTGTAGTTTCTGCATGGCTCTTCCTTTTCCTGCCTAGGTACCGTCATGCCACTTCTCCATCTCATGTCCCACTTTGCCCACCTCCTAGACACATTGTCTGCCTACTTCACTTTGCTTTTCAGAGGAATTCACAACCTAGCCTACGCTTGTGTCTGTTTCTTCTGCTTCCCCTCTGCATACCCTCATTCCAAAGCCACACTATGTAGTTCTTTGAGGTCAGCATTTTGCATCTTTTCATTATTTTTTCATATGTTATATTTTTATTATACTAATAATCTCTCTCACTCTGGATTTCTATCAGATCCTTCCCACTTCCCTAGTCACCCAACTTCATGTTCTTTCTCACATTGTTCAACAGTAGCAATAGCAACATAACCAAAAAAAAAAAAAAAAAAAAAAAAGACCCAGAAAATCAAAACAAGAAAAAAATATGAAACAGAAAGCAGCCCCTCCCCAAAAGCAAAAACACAGAATCTACTTTATGTTGACCTGGACATAGATTCTGCCCTGAAGTGTGGCTGATATAACTAGCAACACTCCATTGGAAAAGTCTGATCTTCTCTTTCCCAGCAGACATCAATTGGAAATAGCTGCTTATTTTGGACTGGAAGTTTGTATCCACACACCTTCTTGGTGCTGGGATTTTGTCTTGGTTTAAGCATTCGCAGGTCCTAGGCATGCTGCCACACGGTCACTGTGTGCTTATACATACATCAGTCCTACTGTTTGGGGAAGATGCTGTTTCCTTGGAGTCATCCATCATCTATGATTCTTACAGACTCTCCATTTCTTTTATGTAGATCTTTGAGCAAAAGGTTGTTCAAAAGACATCCCAATTAGGGCTAAAAACTCCAAAGTTGCTCACTCTTTACACTGTCCAGTTGTGGGTCTCTGTGTTCATTATCGTGCACCTCAAAATAACTGCCTTCTTTTATGATAATTACTTGATGTGCTGATCTGTGACCATCAGCATATGTCATCTGTAGTCATTTTATTACTATGATCCTTTCACAGAAAAAAAAAAAAAGAAGTAGAATTCACCTAGAGCTTATGTCCTACTGAGTCTAAGGTTCGCAGCCACATTAGTAGTTTCAGGCACAGGTTTCATCTCATGGTCCAGGCGTTAAAGTCAATGAAAAATTATTGGTAAGTACTATAACATTTGTGCCACGATTACAGCAAGATGTCTTGCAGAGACATTCCTGCTGTAGTTTTCAGAGTTGGGTACTGAATCAGACTGATCATTAGTTTTCTCCTCCAGTAGCATGTAGAGTTCCTTCCAATGCCACAAACGCTACACCATAGGGATAAAGCTGCTAGTTGTGCTCCAGCTTACTTTCTTGATGGTTGGTGACATAACTAAATTGTGCCTTCAGCAAGAAGGATTTACTGTCATGTTGGGGGGAGCAACCAATAGTCTTGACAATAGTCTGTGATGTTTGGGGGAAGCCTCTGGGACCCCTTGGGCTAACAACTCACCAAAGAAGTTTTACTTGGTGACATAAGGTGCCATTATGGCACTATATTCTCTACAATATGGTGACTCCATTTAGATGCATTTCACATATGTATATATTTAGGAAGCTTCTAGAGTAGTGGGATATCATATGGCTTTTCTACATGCCTCTAGTGTTTGTTGTCCTTTCCCATCTTCTCTCCTATATACCCTGCATTCTTAGTTCCCTTCCATTTAGTTCTCCTAGTTTTTCATTTATCTCTTCATTGTTATATTCTATCTCCCTTTCCTTGGAGGAAAAGTCTTCACCTCTGGTCCCTTATAATCTACTTCATTGCTGGGTGGGTCAGATTGAAAGACACATATTTAAACCTCGAAGCTAACATTTTTTCTATAGAAATACTTGCTCATCTGTGTTCATAGCTGCTCTACTCTTGATAGCCAGAAGTTTGAAATAGCCTTGATTCTAATCATTTGATGAATGGATAATGAAAACTTAATATACTTTTAAAATAGGATATTATTCAGCTTTTAAGAACAGTGAAATTTGCAAGTAAATGGATAGAGCTTGAAGCCATCATTGAGGTAACTCATCGAAAAAGACAGATGTTTTCTTCCATATGTGAATGTTAGCATTCTGAACTTTTTTTTTCCAGATTGATAGATCGAGCTGGAGCATCGTGGCCTCTTTTACTCCCACTGGGGACCACTGACAGTGGAGTTTATTTTTGTTACTGCCACTCCCTTTCCTACTCTTGGTCCCTTCTCCTTTTGTAAAGTATATATAGCAATGCCTGCTGGGAGCTGGAACCAGGGAGGACATGGAAGTGTCCTTATGAACTCTCAGTAGCAGACAAGAAACAGACACATTTGGAGCCCCTTAAGGAGTTAACCAGTGTGGGCTTGTGCCTAGTGTGCTTTTGAGTGACCCATGATGGAAATGAAAAAGATCCTAATGTGTGTGAGATACCTACAGTTGCCCGCATCTTATGAAAGGAGACTCAATGCAAAGCTCGTTGACTGAAAATTTTAACTTGATTTCTGATAGACTCCCATAATGAGTGACTCAATAGATTGTTTTTTAAAAAAAACAAACAAACTATAAAACAAATCTTGGTTCTTAGAGGAAATGACTAAAAGTCAGTATTTGTAAGAATTCCTTTGCCAGGGATGTATTATGTATTTTTACATAGGATTGCCAGATTGATAAAGTAGCATCAAGGACAGATATATCTTGACCATGATAATGTATTTTGTGGGGTGAGAAACTTCCTATAGTAGCCTGTTGGGGATAATAAAGTATGAACTAGATGGGAACATTGGAGGAGGAAAAAGCTGCTCAAGAATTAATAAATAGCCCTGGAAGTTAGAAGTGTGAGTTAGGATATAGCCAGGAAGTTCTATGTTTAAAGTTCTGTGCTTTGCCCCAAAAGTGTTCTCATAATGGGATTAACACGTAGCAAATGAACAAAAGGAAATCATATCACATTCAGAATATTCTTTGATGGCTGAACTGTGGGCTGCAGTTACAATGGAACATAAGGAGCCCTGAATTCAATATGCAAAAGTGTGATAGAAACGTAATGAAAAATGTAATGTTCACGGTATCAGTGAATTAGTTAAATGGCTTTGGCTCCCAGCGGGTCACACACATGCTGCACCTACCTAAGAACTCTCTGGATTCATGAATGAAATACACGCATGCACACACACACACACACACTCACACAAACACCAGCTAGTTTTGTTATGCCTTGACTAGCTCAATGACGGGACTTCTTAACCTCCCTGCACCTAGCACATACTTCCCTCCTGTATTCCTGGCTTATCACCTTCTAAAGTCCACGATTATAAAACAATTATAAAATTGTTAAATCCTGACATTATTAGTACTAACATGGTTATAATATATTATGGCTCTGTCTGCCATATTGTATAACAGTGAAGCCTGGGAGCTGGGTTCCCTGAGGTGCAGCCTCAATACCATTGCCTCTAAACCACCTGACTCTGACCAACTTATGGACTTTGGGTAATTGTAGCTTCTCCTCTTCCATTAGAATTTGAGACTTGAAACTGCATTTCATAGGGCTATTGTTATACTAAATCAGACATGGATGCAACAGTTTTTAAAAATAAAATCTTTTACTCCTAGGTCATATAAAGAATGTCCATGTGTAGATCAAACTAGCCAGTAATAATAAGCAAAAATTTGCCCCAGTTTTTAGAAGGTTTTGAGAAAAGTCTAGTGACTATTAGCAGGAGGCTGTGCTGAAAGAATGGGTTCTAATAGATTATTAAACCACTGCTTAATGTGAGGCTGAGAGAGACCGAGAAGCTGCTATATTCTACAATGTAGTTCTTTATCTAAAATATAAATAAGGGCAGTCTAGGTAACCTAGGAAAGAAATCCCTTTGCTATATAACTAAGTAGAATGCTAAGAGTCGCCACTTTGTAGTCTGAGTAACATGGGCCAGTACCTATGCCACTACAGCTGTATCGCCAGCTTCTCAAACCAGTTCTCCACAGGTATCACTTAGATAATATTTAGTGAATGTACTAATGAATGAGTAATTGATACATGTGTATGATAAATGTTTTTAAATTCCTGTGTATATGTGTGTATGCCTGAGTATGTGGCTTGCATCTGGGCAAAGGCCATTTGAGGGGGTAGGTAGGATGTCTTGGAAGGGGAGTTACAAGCAGTTAGGACCCATATGGGTACTTGCTGCAAAACACAAGTCTTCTGAAAGAACAGAATGTGTTCTTAAAAATGGAGCCATCTCTCTGGTCCCACAAGTTATAAACTCTTATTACCCAGTATTGTATTAGGTTAGATATGGCCTGTAAAGAGAAAGGGGGTGTGGAATATCAAAGGGGAGAAGAGAACTTTAGAATCTCCTTCGAAATACACATTTGCTTTACTAGCGTATGGTCTGAGTTCAATCCCCAGAAACTATGTAAAAAACCTTGGTGTGGCATTTCACAAGTGTACGTATGCACATACGTGCATGCACAATGGATTTACTGGAAGCCATTTTAGATCATGCAGTTGAGGCTACATCATATGAAGTGTGAATAATGAATTGTTTTGAGAATTTTCTAGGCAGTGATAAACAAATGGGGCTCTCAAAATCAGAAATGAAAACTCATTTTTCTGCGTAACAAAAAGGCTAGAATGTTGACTGGATATTTTTACACTTACAGGTTTTTGTTTTACATTCTAATTCTTAAAGGCATATTGATCCACACACGTCCGTCCTCCACCCCTTCTTTCCTTGCTGCCTAAAGTGCTTTCTTGTAGAAGTACCTCATTGCTTTGTTGTGCTTATTCAGGTCACAAGAGGACTGGCAGGCAGGCCTGGGATCATAAGCTTCATTCAGAACAATTTTTCCATCTTTCCATTTTCCATTTCTCTGTAGACACTTGTAGTCCCTCCTCTGCCAGGACTTCTCCATCCATTAGGCCGTGTGGCTCACCACTGGGGCCCATTTGGGCACAAACCAGACCTTTTGTTGAGTTACTGTACTCCTACCTTCCTAATTACAGAATTCAAAGCAGAACGAGTGAATTAATAACGTGTATTTATGCCCTGCGGTGCTTGGAGAACTGTAATGCTGCTGCAGGCTTGCCGTAGCACACGAGCTCCCCCTTCACCCCTTGGCCTCCATTTTTGAACTGTGACTTCACAGCAGCCAGAATGGAAGGTGCACTTTACTCTCCAGCGAGTAAATCATATGAATGGATGTTTTAAAGCTCATGCCCAACACACTGTGCACAGAGAGAACTGTACTTTCAAAAGCTCAGAGAAAACACACGCTTAGACTCTGAAACTGTACTAAGTACCCTGCTTCCTCAGCTGAATCGCCCGCTTCTCAAACTAGTTCTCCACAGGTGTTACTTAGATAATATTTAGTGAATGCCCTAATGAATGAGTAAATGATACATATATATATGATAAATGTTTTAAATTTGTTTTTAAATTTCTGTGTATATGTGTGTATGCCTGAGTATGTGGCTTGCATCTGGCCAAAGGGCCTCCTAAATGCCATTTGAGGGGGTAGGGTGTCTTGGAAGGGGAGTTATAAGCAGTTAGGACCAATATAGGTGCTTGCTGCAAAACACAAGTCTCCTGAAAAAAACAGAATGTGCTCTTAAAAGTGGAGCCATCTCTCTGGTCCCCCAAGTTATAAACTCTTATTACCCAGTATTGTATTAGGTTAGATATGGCCTGTAAAGAGAAAGGGGAATATCAAAGGGCGAAGAAGAGAACTTTAGAATCTCCTTTGAAATATAGATTGCAACCAAGGCAGGTTTGGTAGGCACAGGGCTGATAGGCAGAGGTGGCCTTTAAATGTGTGTTGTTGCATTTAATTTCCCTAATCAAAAAGTTAGTGTTGATTATGTAGCCCTTCAGTATAGGAAAATATATAAATATTAGAACCAAAGGAAAACTCCTAGATGCCAAAAGATTATGGAAATTAATTTCCTTTGCTTACTAATGGAGGATTTGAATCTGTTTGGACTGAATGTTGCAAGTTTGTTACTGTGGGCAGTTCTTTCAGTCTGCGTTTTCAAGACCATGCAAGCTGGTGAAGATTAGTCACTGGTGTTCTACAGCACTTTCCTATTAAAATTTGGTGATTAGGGAAACCTCAGGCATTAAGTCTCTGTTTTCCAAAAATTATGGCTCTCAGTAGAAAAATCTATCTGTCAGGCCTAGGACAGGCTAGAGTTGAGAGAGATCACATACTCTACTCCAAGAGCTTGTATTCTTTGGATACTTCACTTTGGGGGCAGGACAGTAAAAAGGAAATAGAGAAGTTATGAAAATGAGTCCCAAAATGGAAATTTTAATTTAAGAATAAAATGTAGTGTGGAAGCTGAAAATACAACTCCGCAGCAGTTAAATGTTAGGAACGTCATCACGTGGTGTCAGTTAGATGCTTTGTACAGAAGATATAAAGAAAATTGACCTTTTCTTCGTGAAGTCTGTGCACATGAGCCCCAAGCAGGCAGACTAGGAGATTGACTGGATGGTGACTCTAACTCCTCAGAGGGCAGGACTTGTCTTATACCAGGAAATCAATGACTTCCAATATAAATCTAATTTATTGCCCTTTTAAAAAAGAAAGAGAAAAAATTCAAATTCTTACAGAACTGTTTATTTTGAGGTCACAGGCATATTTTTATATTTACTATATTTCTTTCTAGAATATATGATGTCCATATATCTACATCTTCAACCAGCTATTTCATTTTCTATTTTATTTTATTTTGATTCAGAACAGGGACTCGCATTATAGTTCAAACACTCCTTGAACGTGTAACCGTCCTTAAGCCTTGGCCTTGACCTACCACATCCAACTCATTGAAATCTGAAATTCCCTTTCTATGTACTCAAATACTGACTGCATTTTATAACAAAATTAGCAATTTTCTTTCTTCAATACTAGTACTATCTTTGTTTAAGACATGTTAAAAAATACATATATTAAAATTTAAGAAACATATTACAGAGTACACAAATTAAAATTCACATTGTGCAATAAATTCAAATACTCATCCTTCCTCCTTGAGTTCCAACTTGATTTAGAATTCTCAAGGCATTACTTTCAGGTTTTACCATTACCACTATATTGCTCTTATATCTCCATATTAACAGATATTATTAGGACTATGTAAATTACATATTCATTACATAATTGGTAACTATTTTTAATCATGATTAATTTTCAGCCATTGATCTTATCAATAACTTGCTACAAGTGAAAATGAGAAAACGCTACAGTGTGGATAAAACCTTGAGTCACCCTTGGCTACAGGTAAAAATCATCTGTGGTTTGTTTTTTGTGGGCCCTTCTCCAATTATTTATATATAAGACTTTTTTATATTAGCTGTAAAAATCTTTTGTCATGTTTATACAGGTATAATTACCCTAATACTGTTTTTTTTTCCACAATGCACACGATTCCTTCCGATTTAATACCAGTGTAGTGTTTCTAAATGTCCTTCTTTCTACCAGGAAGATTTGATGAAGGTGCACACATACATGGAACATGTGCACAGAGCTCCCCCTGCCATACATATGTACAAACATGCATACACACACACCAAGGGTCATAGCAGAACTCAAAAGACCAGATTTGGAAAGCATCTGCATGCTTACTCCTGATAGTTGTGTCAATAGATGCCCATCTGCCCATTTGCTGGTCTCATTTGGAAGCTATATTTCAAGTTTCAGGTTATTATGCATGGATATAAACACATGACAAATGTAAAGTATAGGAGTGTGTACTGCATTTTCTCTTAAATATTTGCTGTTTTCTGTCAAAGTTTAGAAAAAGATATTCTGAAATAATGAAGGATTACTTATAGTCATTAAACTGCAAAGCGATGTCAACATTCCTAATTGCTTGACTACAAGCATTAATTATCCACACTGGGAGCCACGGCATCCTCCAAGCAGCATGCGTGGTCGAAGGCTAAGCAAATACGATGACCTTGGTTCTGATGCTGCCTGTGGATGCATTGTGATTCAGCACTGAGAGAATAGAAAGGACACGTCACCACACAGACTAGAAGAACTACCAGCATAGGAAAAGAACGTCAAGTTGCAGTGATCTCTAGGATGATATTTTGGCATTTCTTCTTCAGGACTATCAGACCTGGTTAGATTTACGAGAGCTGGAATGCAGAATTGGAGAACGCTATATTACCCACGAAAGCGATGACTCCAGGTGGGAACAGTACGCAGGCGAGCAGGGGCTGCAGTACCCGGCGCACCTGATCAGTCTGAGTGCTAGCCACAGCGACAGTCCTGAGGCTGAAGAGAGAGAGATGAAAGCCCTCAGTGAGCGTGTCAGCATCCTCTGATTCCATCCCCTCTAATCTGTCAAAACACTGTGGAATTAATAAATACATACGGTCAGGTTTAACATTTGCCTTGCAGAACTGCCATTATTTTCTGTCAGATGAGAACAAAGCTGTTAAACTGTTAGCACTGTTGATGTATCTGAGTTGCCAAGACAAATCAACAGAAGCATTTGTATTTTGTGTGACCAACTGTGTTGTATTAACAAAAGTTCCCGGAAACACTAAACTTGTTATTGTGAATGATTTATGTTATATTTAATACATTAAACCTGTCTCCACTGTGCCTTTGCAAATCAGTGTTTTTCCTACCAGAGCCTCATTTTGGTGAGAGCCAGGACCTATCCAGGACACCATTGTGTTTGGTGTGCTCCCATTGATAGTGGTGTTGTAAGCAAACTCTTGAGGAGTAGATAATCTGCCGGTGTTCTATGAACAACTCAAAATGCACAGTAGGTGGGGGCAGGGAGAATGAAAGATGAGGAGAGGGCGTAAATGTCCTCAGATTGACTCGCATGGAAACAGTTCTACTGTGTGGTTTCAACTGTTCTGCCTGTCTGTTGTGCCTCAGTGTATTTAAACTCTAGTAAGTGCACCTCAATATGTGGAGCTACTGCTCTAAGCCTAAATGCCTTAGAATGTAAACTGCTATCCATACCAGATGCATTTCTTCCTTTCTTACAATACCAACTGTATCCACGGAAAACCAGCAACTCAGCAAATGTTGGCCTTTTGTGTATTTTTCAATAATAAGAAATAAATCTTCTTTTCAAAGTTGGTGTCATACTAATCAAATTATTTCTACTTATAGTCTATGGTCTTCTTTTTAGGACAGTGAAGTTCAAAGGTATTTTCTCAAAGAAAGGAAAATCATGTCATGCCTGTGCATTTCTTTTTAAAACTCTTATGTCTTTATTTACTTTTCTTTTCTTTCTTTCTTTACTTCTATTGTATGACTGTTTTGCCTCTCATGTGTGACTGTTGACCATGTGTGTGCCTGAGCCCTGTGAGGTCAGAAGAGGGCATCAGATCCATTGGAACAGAAATTACAGGCAGTGCAAGTGCTGGCATTGTACGCCAGTCCTCTGCAAGAGCACTCAGTTCTCTTAAGTGAGCCATCTCTCTAGAGAAACATTTCTACCATGCATGTCACCTCACTGAGTTGGAAAAGAAGCTTTGAAGAGAAAACTTAACAAAGCTAAACAGCAACATAGAGAAGTAGGCATATACAGTTACAGGCTCAATGTAAGTTTCTGACTGATGGTAAAGCAGAGGTTTACCTGAAGACTGGCTCAGGTTTATTTTTTTTTAAATATTTTTTGTTACGTATTTTCCTCAATTACATTTCCAATGCTATCCCAAAAGTCCCCCATACCCTCCCCGCCCCACTCCCCTACCCACCCACTCCCACTTTTCGGCCCTGGCATTCCCCTGTACTGGGGCATATAAAGTTTGCTTGTCCAATGGGCCTCTCTTTCCAGTGATGGCCGACTAGGCCATCTTTTGATACATATGCAGCTAGAATCAAGAGTTCCGGGGTACTGGTTAGTTCATAATGTTGTTCCACCTACAGGGTTACAGATCTGTTTAGTTCCTTGGATACTTTCTCTAGCTCCTCCATTGGGGACCCTGTTATCCATCCAATAGCTGACTGTGAGCATCCACTTCTGTGTTTGCTAGGGCCCAGCCTAGTCTCACAAGAGACAGCTATATCAGGGTCCTTTCAGCAAACGCTTGCTAGTGTATGCAATGGTGTCATCGTTTGGAGGCTAATTATGGGATGGATCCCTGGATATGGCAGTCTCTAGATGGTCTATCCTTTTGTCTCAGCTCCAAATTTTGTCTCTGTAACTCCTTCCATGGGTGATTGTTTCCAATTCTAAGAAGGGGCAAAGTGTCCACACTTTGGTCTTCATTCTTCTTCAGTTTCATGTGTTTTGCAAATTGTATCTTATATCTCGGGTAAACTAAGTGTCTGGGCTAATATCCACTTATCAGTGAGTATATATCATTTGAGTTATGTGATAAAAGAAAAATGGTTTTGAAATAAACCATTAAAAACTAAAAAAAATTATAAGAACATCCACTCAAACAACATTATACAGTCAGAGAGGAAAAAGCAAGCCCTGTGCTCACCACAGGTGCACAGAGTCAAGCAATGTCGGTTTTTTTCTTTTTCTTTTTTTTTCATTTTTTTATTAGATATTTTCTTTACATTTCAAATTTTATCCCCTTTCCTCATTTCCTCTCTGAAACCCCCCCTATTGTAGGAAGCCGCCCTCACATTCACCGTTGCAAGATGGCGCTGACATCCTGTGTTCTAAGTGGTAAACAAATAATCTGCGCATGTGCCAAGGGTAGTTCTCCACCCCATGTGCTCTGCCTTCCCCGTGACGACAACTCGGCCGATGGGCTGCAGCCAATCAGGGAGTAATACGTCCTAGGCGGAGGATAATTCTCCTTAAAAGGGACGGGGTTTCCCCATTCTCTCTCTTGCTCTGGCTCTTGCTTTCTTGCACTCTTGCGCTCTTGCGCTCTGGCTCCTAAAGATGTAAGCAATAGAGCTCTTGCTCTCTTGCTCTCTGGCTCCTGAAGATGTAAGCAATAAAGCTTTTGCCGAAGAAGATTCCGGTTTGCTGCGTTCTTCCTGGCCGGTTGCGAGAACGCGTGTAAGACCCTATCCCATCCCCCTTCCCCCTGCTCACCAACCCACCCACTTGCTTCTCTGTCCTAGCATTCCCCTGCACTGGGGCATCAAGCCTTCACAAGGCCAAGGGCCTCTCCTCTCATTGATGTCCCACAAGGCCATCTTCTGCTACATATGTGACTGAAGCCTTGAGTCCCTCTTTGTGTAATCTTTGGTTGGTGGTTTATTCCCAGTGAGCTCTGGGGATGAATTCATGAAGTTCTTAGGCAAATGGATGGAACTAGAAAATGTAATCTTGAGTGAGGTAACCCAATCACAAAGGAACACACATGGTATACACTCACTGATAAGTGGATATTTGCTCAGAAGTTCAGAGTACCCAAGATACCATTCACAGACAACATGAAGCTCAAGAAGAAGGAAGACCACAACGTGGATACTTTGGTCCTTCTTAGAAGGGTTATTTTCTATTTCAGAGAGATGACAGTGGCAAACTATATGACTCTGTGTGTGTGTGTGTGTGTGTGTGTGTGTGTGTGTGTGTGTAGATATAGAATGCTTCAGAGAATAAGAGGCACAGAATAAATCAATGTGTTAAGACTGTTAATATCCTTGCTTCATTTAAGTAGTCTGAAAAGTTCAGTTTCTATATCTACCACTTTAGGGGTGATATGGGATAAAATATGATAGGAAATAGGTTGTGTGTGCATGTGTGCATATGCATGTGCACATCCAAATGCATACTCATGTCCAAGTAACTGCATACAGAAGAATATAGATGTCTTTTGGGGTTGACAGAATAAAACATGCTAACTAATATGAGAATGAGTGTTGTAGGAATATGAACAGCACCTTTTCTATGACAAAAGAATAGTAAGAAAATTCAAGAGAGTAAAGGAGTAACATATGTAGCATACACTAGAGAATCATAATTTAAATGACAATGATTCATGTTAAATGCATACCTGCCTTTAGAAGTTATAATATAAAATCCTACCAATGACTTCTTTGTTCTGGAAGTTAAGGTGGCTATGATGTAAGAAACTATGACTATATGACTAAGACACCACAAAAGATCCTTGAGTCTGGGATTACTCATTGAAAAGAGAAACCCAGTGTAAATTATAGAATTATAGAGAAATGTGTTACTCCTGCAGCAAATAGTTACTCAAGCTTTCTACTGTGTGGTGCTTTGCTATATGTATGATTTGGAGGTATGAATGGGGTATTCCTCTTAAGACAGTATTCCTTCATGTTAGGCGGAAAGAAAGAAATTGCCAGCACCCTTAGAAAATCATAGATACAGATATGAGGGTGCCACAGCCTTTGGCTTGGAAGGAAAGCAAAGGTAATGTTTGAGCAAGGCTTGAATAAACAGCCTCTTCTACTTGCAGCTCTGCCAGGCTGCACATAGAAGGCATGACAGGGGCCAGAGAGGTTAAAAGACACTTTACAGGTATGAAAGTGTAACACTGAGAACTGGAGAAGTAATCGAGTACATCCAGAGGCAGGAGGCAGGATCTAGATTCAGAGGTTCTTCAATACTGTTTTTAAGGTTTGAAATTTGTACTGTTTGAGTCTCAGGAAACCATTCACATTTTAAATTTTTATTTGAAATTAATTAATTAAACTAATAAATTTCATTTGAAATTGAGGTTAGCACCATCAGCAAGTTCACCCTGTCTACGGAAACCACATTAATGCTGAGGCAAAACTAATGACCTTAAAGCCAACTACCCTTGCAGAGGTAGTGAGAGCTGACCAAAGCAACAGTAACTAGGAAGATGAGAAAGAGGTACATATAAGAGATGGCGGGAGGTCGAATCTGTGGTCCTTGTTAATAATTAAATGTGGAATGAAAGAGTTCAGAATGAACCTTGGGTTTTGCTCAGATGACTTTGAGAGTGTTAGAGATTTACAAAGAGTGTGTGAAAATTTGAATATTTGGACGTCAAGTTTCTACAACACTGCAGATGTAGCTTAGTAGAGTGCCCATGGTGTCCATGAATCTTGGGTTTGATCCCTAGTATTACATAATTCAGAACACAGTGGTACATTCCTGTAATCCAAGCCTTGGGAGTTGAAGCAGGAGGATCAGAAATTCAAATCATCCTTGCCAATCGTCCTCCTCCCTAGGTATCAGTGATGCTGTAAGGCTTCAGTTTCTGTGAGTCACTGCTGATGATAAGTATCACTTTCAGTAAAATAATTCATAGTTTAAAATACTGGTATGTTATGATGCCAATAGGAGAAAGCCAGTATGTTTAATACAAGAAGCCAACATATATATATATATTATATATATGTAAATAAATGTAAATAAAATATATATAATTTGTCAAACACAGGGAAAGATGTACCGTATATACTTGTCACAGTCAGTCGTTCTTAAGCAGTAACATCACTCGCCTACTTGAAAGGCCATAATTGATGGTCTCTGCATGTTGTGATCCACCGAAGAGCCCACCACTGTTCATTCTTTGTCCTGAGCAGGAAGAGAGTACTAGGAGAAATATTTTGGTTGGTGTTGCTTTTGTTATGTCTATTCCTTGAAGGGAATACTCTGATGCAGGTATTTTGAGAACCACATGGTGAACTGTTTATGGGATGTGTATAATGAGCACATAAATTTAAGAAAGCCACCACTTCCTCCCGCTTTATTGTTCAGACAGTACTAATTTGGTTTTCTAAGAAACAATCACATTTTGCATATTCTTTAATTATACCTGTCTTAAGAAAGAGGACTTGAGTTTCCCTGAAGATACACTAAGGACCCTGCTACCTTTAGCTACCAAGAGAACAACTTTTCACTTTCCTGGAGACACTTTCTAGGCTCAAGCATAGTGATGCCAACTCATAACACTCTTTATATGTTTATTGTTTTGCTTTCTCTGTGTTTTTGATATACTCAATACATGTATTTGATAACATTTTAGCATCTCTACTTTTTTTAAATTTGTTTCTATTATTAATGACTGGTTTACTGATTATAACAGACATCATTACTTGTCATCTATTTCAAATTAATAGTTACTTAATTCTGGTGAAATGGACACACTTTGCCTCCTTGTAAATGTTTCCTCTGTCTTCCTTTATGATAATCATCTTACATAGCATAACTTTAGACATGGGTATAACAGTGCTGTTTTACATGAGTTGAATTCAGACAGTTTGTACATTTCCCTTGACTGTTTTTGCTGTCTGTGGGGCCATTCATGAAGCCAGGGAATAGAATAAAACCATCAGTATTTTCTGGAACAGAATGCAGCTTTGTATGTGCATATTGCCTCCAGCCACTAGGGCTATATGAGAACATTCTTCCAGTCTGATCATTGCTCTAGTAAGTACTGCGGCCGTAGAAGGACTATAGTATTAATTCTCCATGGTTGTTTGCAGCCATCCCCCTGCATCAGGACAGAGCCATTTCCCCAGCCTACATTTAACTACTGTAACACTGCCAAAGAACAAAGGCTTTCAGAAAATGGGGAAGAACATGGGGCACCATGTCCCTAACATTTTACTGAGACATAATAGGTTTCCTTGGATAAATGCTTATGACTTTGTTGTATGACATTGGCCAGTTTCTAAAGTTTATTCTTTTTCTTTTGATAAAGTATTAAATTATCAAGTAGTTAAACCTTGGTACTCTTTGTGAAATGACATCTATTTCCAAATTTATATCTACTCCACTTCCTTTTTCAGGATCTTGTCTGAAGAATAAAACTCTTTATACCCTAGTGTGTATAGTTTTCTGTAACAAAGTATGTGCACATGTCTCAGAAATCTTCTAAACCTTTTAGCTAATCTCAACTAATGGCAATATGATGCTTGGTAGGATTTCCCAAGTTGTTTTCATATATTAACATATAGCAAAACCTCAGCACCCAGGATAAGCATTCTTCATGATGTCCTCAGCATTGGTAACCCTTTTGTCACTCTGTCACCCTGGTTTAAGATGTTTCTCTTTCTCCATGGTGGAAACATTGAAGGTTTAGCATAATAACTCATATAAAATTTTTGTATGGATGTTTTATATGACCTTTGTCCTAATTCTTTTTACTATTAATTAGACATAGTCTACCACCACAGAGTTGATTATACATGCTCATTGTTATCCAATAGCAAATTTCATTTTTATTTACATTGAGCTCACTTTCCCACCATCAACAAAACAAAACAAAAAAACTCTCAGACACTTCTTTTTCTTTTATTCGTGTTCTTCTACCTAGTATCTAATTTATGCCCTATATCCTTCCCCATCTGCTTATGTGTGTGTGTATAAATGTGTGTGCATATATGTGTGGTAAATACATGAGCATTCACATGTTTGTGTTCATGTATGGTGAATGCATATTTGTGTGTGCATATGTGTTTGCAGATATGATCCTTTATGCCAGTGCCTAAGAAGGCCAGCTATTGACATCAGGTATCTTTCTTTCACTCTCTGTCATATTTTTGAGACAAGGTCTGTCAGTGTGTCTGGAAATCATGCTTTTGATTATAGTGGCTGGCCAGTAGCCTCCAGAGTTGTGCTAATCTCTGCCACCAGTTCTGGGGTTACACATGCAGGCAATACTTACCCAGGCTTTGTGTGGGTGCTGGATACTCAAACAGGAGTCTGCATACTTGTACAGTTACCCACTCAAACATCTCTTCAGACCCTCAGGTATCTTAATTTTCTACAACACTTTTTTATGTTTCTTTCCTTTAATTTCTACGTTTACAACTCATAGAATAAAATTCTCAATTTTGGATCATCAGCAACTATCTTCTCTCAAAACTTTCAATGCTTTCCAGTATAAAACTGATGGATTTCTCTTAGAGTGGAAGTGAAAACCGCAAATGATATAGAAAAAGCCCTGGTATCCATGGAAGTCCTATAATCCTACATGGGTTACAAAAGATTAAACGGAATAATTCATATAAAACTCTCACAGTCTAGTGGCCCAGGGAATTAATGAAGCTTTCAAGAGTGGCATTTATTGTTAGTCATTCAACAAGTATTTTTCATGACCTTCAATGTACTGGTACACAGAAGTTGAAAAGACCCATATTCCTCTAAATCTTTACTCCTCCAATGCGATTCCTCTGTCTACTTTTATGGAGTACCAGGAAGGAAATGAACTTTGAGACTCACAGTCACAGGTTTTCTAACATCAAGCTTTACTGAATGAACTTAGGTAAATTCCTATAAACAATATTACTCTCACATAGCTTAGTGAGCATAAACAACTAGAGAAGTTGACTGCCATAACTTCTTCCTATTGTGGAGTTCAGGAGAGGATATCTGGTCTACCAGAGCTGGCGTTACAGGTAGTTTTTAGCCACCAAACTTTAATGGTAGGAGCCAAACTCTGATCCTCTTCAAGAGCAGCATACATGCTTTTAACTGCTTGATCCATCTCTCTGCCACAGGATATGATGGTTTTATTCATCTCAACATTTGAAAAAGGCAAGATAGCTGGATCATGTGGTCAACTGTCTACATTTTCTAATTCTCAGAAATAATGCTGTTGAGAAATAACAAAAAAAGAAAAAAATGTACTCTTCTGTGGTTCTCTTTTGTGTCCTGCGTTATATCCAGGAGGTTAGTTATAGGTAATTTCTTTAAATGACTATGAAGAGCCAGCCCTACTGATTAAATAATATGTTGGAGCAAGACACACACAGCATTCAAGAAATAAAAGAACCATTGTATCTCATGTTGTTTTTGAAAATATTCTTTTGGAGTTATGGAGACTGGTTTGTTCTGAAAAATTAGTTTGAATTTCACTTAAGAAATGTAGTCTAAATGACCTCAGTTTTCAAAGAAATTCAAATGGATTTTCTCCTCTTAATTTTGTTCTCACACTAGAAAATGTCTTGCATTGTCAGCTGACTCCTGAGTTACCACTGAGTGTCTCCCATGCGTGAAAGGCCCTCTGGATGCTTTCCAGGAGTTTTGTCCCACTTCGTGTTGAATCAGAGGCATAGGAGGACACATTTGCATAATAATATAGAAAGAAGAATGAACTTGATGTGAACAGAGTAAAAGGTCCCGAGGAAGTCACATCAGTGGATAGATAGAGAAACTCACGTAGTCTGGGCTATATTGAGCTTGATTATCTATGACTTCAAAGACCAGGACAATGTCACACTCTGCCATAAAATGAGTAGTGGCAGTTATTTTACAATGGGAATATTCTAATCATTTATTTTGTATTTGGTAAAGGAAAAAAATTAAATTTTTGATTGGATTCAAGAATTGAAAACTACCTTTAAGTTAATGTTCACAGAGAGATAAAATGTCTTCTAAGAAGGTCAGGGTCTATATTTAGCTGGAGATACCTTCAATACTTCAATACTTCAAAAAGTGTATTCTTTTATGATCAGCATGAATTTCTCCCTCCTATCTGGGTCTTTCCCTTCAGACTTACAACTAAGCTAGGAACATCTCAGAGGACATACAGTCTGGAACTGTGCTCCACAGAAAAACTGCAAAGTAAGCTACATGGACTTCATAAGATTGTAGCTTGTGTACACACAGAAACAATCATTAGAATAATTATCTTTCGACAGACCAATATTTCAAATCCTAATTACAAATTTTAGCCTCATTAGCACATTGTTTCATTTTATAACTTGGCTACCACATTTTATTGTTACAATTCATTAAAAATAAAATGAAAAATGAAGACAATCATAAACTTCATAGCAAAAGCAAAAAATAGCTGCCTAATTAATAACAATGCTTTATATTCACATAGCAGCTTCCCTTTAAGGCATTCAAAACATTTCACAACCATTCTCTCATTAATCTTATGGAGACTGCTATACAAATAGTTTCTTAGATCTCTTGGCTAAGGAAATTGATACACTAAATAGCTTGTTTCTAAGTGTTTTATCTTGATGAGAAAATGAAGTAAGCTATTAATACACATCTGTTACAATCTTTAAGCTAAGGTACCAAAAAGTCTGCTGTACATGTCTGTAAATTGTAAAATGTGCAGTTCAACACCACGCATAAAAGCCTCGGTCACTCTAAAGCCCTTCCTCGTCCTCTTTGTCCTCTTAAAATAATGCCTTTGAAGAACATCTATGTTGCTGACTGGATCAGTACTTCATTTTTGCGCGCGCCCAACTGGCCAGGAAGAACGACGCTGCAACAGGACCCTTCTGCAAACGTTTATTCAGTCCTGTTTCTTCTTGTTTATATCTCCCTTGTTTATATCTCCCTTGTTTATCTCCCTGGGCCTCTCACTCTTTTATACTCTCAGTTCCCATCCACGCACGCAGGCCAAGCCACCTCCCCAGGCATGCAGCTTCAGCTAATCAGGGCAGCAGGGGTATATCTCCATCAAAATGGATTCACCGGTATCCTGGTACACCTGCGAAGCTCTCAAGATGTTTGTGGCTTATATGAGGAAGTCAGGTGCAAGTCATACGACTTAGCTGCAGTCCCTGGCGCCTTTGGTACTGCCGCCACACCCGCTCCTCACACTTCACCTTTATCAGTGAGTCACATTCAGTTGTGTGGATGCAGCTGTCTGTTTATTCATTAAATTACTACAATAGACAGGATTATTCCCATTTCGGATTGTTAGCAGAGTAGCTGTATATGTGTAGATTTTTCTGTGAAAGTGTGTTTATTTCTCTCTGATAAGCACCCATAAGTGGGATTGTTTGGTTGTATGGAAACTCCGTAAGAATTTCTCTTTTAACTTTTTAACTTTTGATATGATAATACAATTACAAAATATTTCACCTTTCCTCTCTCCAAACTCTCCTTTATACTCCTCCTTACTCTATTTCACATTCATAGCCTCTATTTATATGTTATTGTATGTATATATGTATTCACACGGTACCCCATTTTTAATTGAGTTATTTGGGTTGTCGGTATCTAATTTCATGGGCTCTTTATATATTTTGGATATTATCTCTATGTCAGGTGTAGGGTTAGTGACTATCTTTTCCAGACCTGTAGACTATCTTTATATCCTATTGATGGTGTTCTTTGCCTTACAGTTTCATGTGGTCCCATTTATCAATTGCATATTATAATTTCCTAGTAATTACTTACGTTGATCATTTTTTATATAGATGGAAATTTGTAAGATTTCTTCCAAAGAGATATCTATTTAGATCTATTGCTTATTTTTAATCAAATTATATTTTCTGTTCAATTGTTGAAGAGTCAGATATATTCCAGATATTAATCCCTATTTTGAATATTAACCTATTATCAAATATGTAATTTTAAATATTTTTCTTTCAGTGTGGAGGCTCCCTCCTTCAGTTTCCTGAACTAGCCCTGTGCTGTGCAGAAACCTTTTAGTTTGATGTAATGGTGGTGACCTATTTTAACTATTACTTTCTGTATTTTTGAAGTATTGTTAAGATATTCTTACAGAGTTGGATGTGGTAACATATGCCTATAATCCCAGCACTTGGAATATAGTGGCTAGAAGATTTGGAGTTCAAGGCCCCATTTATCTATACAAAGAGGTTGAACCTAACCTGAGCCACATGACACCCCATCTCAATAAATAAACTCCCATTTCTATTAAAACAAAACCCTTCCTCGTACCAGAATCATGAAGTACTGTCACTCTCCCAGTTTATTTTTTTATTACTGTGATAAACACCATAACCAAGTGGAACTTGGGGAAGAAAGGATGCGTTTCAGATTATAGGTTCATATCAGTGTATATCACTGAAGAAAGTGAACATGAGCCTGAAGACATGAACTGAAGCAGATACCATAAAGGAATGTTTACTCTCTCTTCCCATGCATATGCAGCCTGTTTTCATCTACTACTCAGGACCACATGCCCAAGGGAAGTAACACCAACATCTGACTGGGCCTTTCCCCATCATTTTTTCATCTACAGATGCCCAACAGACATGTCTATGTACAATCTGATGGAGGTAATCTCTAGGTTTAAGTTCCCTTTTTACAGATGAATCTACTTTGTGTCAAGTTGAGCAAAACTTCACAGTACACAGTCTTCTCTTAGTGGTTTCACAGGGTTAGGTCTAACATTTATGTCTAATTCATTTTGAGTTCTTTTGATTTTAAAACATTGTCATACAATATATTTCCATTGTGTTTTCCCTTTCCAACTAATTCCTGCTAGATCTTCCCTACTCACCCACCCAACTTTCTCTCTCTCCCTCTCTCTCTCTCCCTCTCTCTCTCTCTCTCCCTCTCTCTCTCTCTCTCTCTCTCTCTCTCTCTCTCTCTCCCCTCTGTTACTTCCCACTCCCTGTGTCCCCCTATGTCTCTGTTTTTCAAAAATAAATAAGTAAGTAAATAAATAAATAAATAAATAACCAAATGAAAACCAAAACAACCTAAAGACCAATATGTCAAAACTAAACATGCTCATTGTGTTCCTTGTGTGCTGGCCTACTACTCTTGGGCATGGGGCCTGTCAATGAGTGTGGTTAGTATACCTAGTGACACAACACTAGAAAAAAATAATTTTCTATTGCTAGTGGGTATGAATTGCAAATAGCTTCTTGATTAAGGATTCATAGCCACTTCCCTATCTCAATGCTGGGACCCCATCTGGTTTGATTTTTGTAAATAGCTAAAGAAAGGGATCCCCTTTTATTCTGACTATGAACATCCAAATTTCCCGTTACAATTTCCTTAAAATACTGACCAATTCTTTTTTTTAATTTTTAATATATTTTATTACGTATTTTCCTCAATTACATTTCCAATGCTATCCCAAAAGTCCCCCATACCCTCCCCCCCAACCCCCTACCCACCCATTCCATTTTTTTTTTTTTTTTTTTTTTTTTGCCCTGGCGTTCCCCTGTACTGGGGCATATAAAATTTGTGTGTCCAATGGGCCTCTCTTTCCAGTGATGGCCAACTAGGCCATCTTTTGAAACATATGCAGCTAGAGTCAAGAGCTCCGGGGTACTGGTTAGTTCATAATGTTGCACCTACAGGGTTGCAGATCTCTTTAGCTCCTTGGATACTTTCTCTAGTTCCTCCATTGGGAGCCCTGTGATCCATCCAATAGCTGACTGTGAGCATCCACTTCTGTGTTTGCTAGGCCCCGGCATATTCTCACAAGAGACAGCTACATCTGGGTCCTCTCAGCAAAATCTTGCTAGTGTGTGCAATGGTGTCAGCGTTTGGAAACTGATTATGGGGTGGATCCCTGGATATGGCAGTCTCTAGATGGTCCATCCTTTCGTCACAGCTCCAACCTTTGTCTCTGTAACTCCTTCCATGGGTGTTTTGTTCCCAATTCTAAGAAGGGGCAGTGTCCACACTTTGGTCTTCATTCTTCTTGAGTTTCATGCGTTTAGCAAATTGTACCTTATATCTTGGGTATCCTAAGTTTCTGGGCTAATATCCACTTATCAGTGAGTACATGTTGTGTGAGTTCCTTTGTGATTGTGTTACCTCACTCAGGATGATGCCCTCCAGGTCCATCCATTTGCCTAGGAATTTCATAAATTCATTCTTTTTAATAGCTGAATAGTACTCCATTGTGTAGATGTACCACATTTTCTGTATCCATTCCTCTGTTGAGGGGCATCTGGGTTCTTTCCAGCTTCTGGCTATCATAAATAAGGCTGCACTGACCAATTATTAACAACTTTGACAAAATTCAGTTGACTGAAGTTGTGTGGGTTTCCTTGTAGTCTGTCTGTTGTGTCCATTAGCCTATGTGTCTGGTTATAAGATCATTCTGTTGTGTCTTACAGGTTTGAAGGACATTATTTTTCTACACTAATTTAAAATTTTTTGTGCCACTGTGCATTTGTGGAGGTCAGATGACAACTTATAACAGGCCGTCCTCTCTTCTTTGTGGATTCCAGAGATCATGCTCAGGGCGGCAGGCTCGGCAGCTGGACACCTTTACAAATTGAAGTATCTTACTACCCTGTCTTGTGTTTATGTTAATGTTGGTGTTTGTTTTGCCTTTTTCTAATTATTTCTTTTATATGTTTAGATTATAATGTAATTATATTATGTTCACCTTACCTTTCCTTCCTCCAAACTCTCCCGTGTTCACTTTCTTGCTCTCTTTCAAATTAATGTCTTCTTTTTTCATTGTCATTACACATACATACATACATACACACACACAAACACACATACACAAACACATGTACACAGACATACTCATACACACTCTCATTCCTGGATACAACCTGATCAGTCTATATAATATCACTTGTGTGTATATTTTCACAGTGGACATCATGATACTGGATAAACAACTGGTATTCTGTTCCCTGGGGAAAATTATTTCTCCTGCTCTCAACATCCTTTGGATGTCTGTGGTGCTTATATGTAGGGTTGGGTCATGTTTATTGTTAGTGTGCTGGTTCAGCTCATCTCTTTTTTTAAAAAAAATCCTTTTAAATGTTATGCTATTTGAAAAAATATTTTAAAATCAGATTATAAATAATGCCTTATATATATGTTCTCAAGATGCCTTTAGCTATTCATATATTTTTGTCATTTTGAAAATTTTTGTATCTGAATTGGTTACTTATCGTTGATGTGGTAAAATACCTTTAAATTCAACATTAAGAGGGAAAGTTTATTTTGTTGCCCAGTTGGAAGAAACAGGCTATCATAGAAGAGAAGTCATGGCCATCAGACTTTAAGGCAGTTGGTCACATGATGTCTACAGTCAGGAAGAAATATGAATGAATGTGATGATCACTTAACTTCTTTCTTATTATGAAGTCAAGGATCCCAGACTATGAATGATACCACTCATAGTTAAAGGAGATTTTCTCACCTAGATTTACACAGTATAGTTAAATCCTTAGATTTAAACAGAGGTTTGTCTTTCCAAATAAGTTTAGATACTGTCATATTGATAACCACTATTTTGACAACCTAAATCATGACATTATTATTTTTTTAATTCTTTAACAATTTTGTAATGATTATATTTAGTCTATGGACTAGTTTGTTAATGGGCACATTAAACCATTTTAATTCTGCAGTCAGTGAACATAGCTTATGTATTTTAAAGTATGAGTTCTTTCTTAAATATTAAAATCCTTGTGATTTTCATTATTATTTTTACATCTCATAAATTTGATGAATCAACTTATCAGTTCTAATAGCACTCTTTGGAGCCTTTGAGATATTTCAAATATAAGATCACACCATCTACAAACAACATTTTATGTTTTCTGTAAACATTGATAAGTTTCACTGTTTGTCCAATTTAGATTCTTTTGTTCCCCCCTCTTAGAAATAGATGTCTTTTTATTCTGTATCTGTTGCCATGGAAATTTTTCATTAACATTAGGTAGATTTAGCCAGAGATAAAACTGCTTACACTGTTTTATCGTTCAGTGTTCTTAGAGCACCTGAATCCAATATCAGTATTTTAACCTCAAAGATTTTCCAGTTCCCCAAGAGTCTCTCTATGGTGTGTATAGTAGTTAGGGTTACTCTTGCTATGAGGAAACCCTGGGCTCAAAAGCAAGTTGTCTAGGGAATGGTTTATTTGACCTACACTTCCATATCTCCATTGATCATTGAAAGAAGTCAGGACAGGGCTGGAATCTGAAAGCAGCAGCCATGGATGAGTGATGCTTACTGGCTTGTTCACTATGGCTTGTTCAGTTTGCTTTCTTATAAAACCCAGGACCACCATCCCAAGGATGGCACCACCCACAACGGGCTGGACTCCCCCCCCCATCAGCCACTAAGAAACTGCCCTACAGCCAGATCTTATGGAGGTATTTTCTAAACTCTAACTAATGTTAAGTTGACATAAAACTATCCAGGACACTGGGTATTCTTTCTTTGTTTTTTTTTTTCTCTATTTTTCTTATACTGAAAATAAAAATTTAATACAATATATATGGTTTCCTCTCCCCCACTCTTTCAAGATCCTCCTCAACTTTTCTTCCATCTGAATACGTACCATCCCTGTCTCTCATTAGGAAACAAACAGGGATTTGGACAACAATAATAAAATAATATAAAACAAAACCTAACAAATCATAATATAGCCAAACAAACAAGCATGAGAAAAAGAGCCAAAGAAAAGCATAAGAAATTAAGAGACATATATGCTGGTACACACAGGAATCCCATAAAAATACAAAACCAGAAGCCATAATATATATTCAAAGGGCTCGTAAGAAATTTTAAAAATAGTCCTGACGAAACATGAGACAAACAACTGGATGTTCTTTCCAAAATGCCATTGAGTTCAATGACTATCTACTGCTGAACATGGGACTGCTCTTTTTTTTTCTTTTTCTTTTATATATTTTTTATTAGGTAGTTTCCTCATTTACATTTCTAATGCTATCCCAAAAGTCCCCCATACCCTCCCCCCCTCCACTCCCCTACCCACCCACTCCCACTTTTTGGCCCTGGCGTTCCCCTGTACTGGGGCATAAAAAGTTTGCATGTCCAATGGGCCTCTCTTTCCAGTGATGGCCAACTAGGCCATCTTTTGATACATATACAGCTAGAGACACGAGCTCCGGAGGGTATTGGTTAGTTCATATTGTTGTTCCATCTATAGGGTTGCAGATCCCTTTAACTCCTTGGGTACTTTCTCTAGCTCCTCCATTGGGAGCCCTGTGATCCATCCAATAGCTGACTGTGAGCATCCACTTATGTGTTTGCTAGGCCCTGGCATAGTCTCACAAGAGAGCTCTATCTAGGTCCTTTCAGCAAAATCTTGCTAGTGTATGCAATGGTGTCATCATTTGGAAGCTGATTATGGGATGGATCCCTGGATATGGAAGTCTCTAGATGGTGCATCCTTTCGTCTCAGCTCCAACCTTTGTCTCTGTAACTCCTTCCATGGGTGTTTTGTTCTTAAGAGTAGTTTGTATCATCAGTGAGCCTCCTGTTGCCATAAATATTCAATCTCAGTTGGGAGTTTCTACCCCAACCTTGATCATTCAGTTTCCAGATAAAAGCACAACTTTTATATTTATAATAAGCCTTTAGTACATTAGAGCTTGACATATATCTACCCTCTGAGTTACCTATTTCCCTATCAATAATCCTGACTTAAAACTTGCCATGTTCCATCTGGGCTACCCTCAACTCCAATTGGCCAGCCTTCATGGCCATGTTTTCATGGCTCACCTACCCCATGACATCTGTCTTCTCTTTTCATGTTTTCCTCAGACCACAAGCCTGGGAACTGAAACTCTATCTAGCTCCCTTCTACCCAATGATAGGCTGTTGGCCTCTTTATTCACCCAGTAGTTTAAAACTAAGAAGCAAGGTCATATAGCATTATTCTGTGTATGTGCAGATTCTCTCATTCCTGGGCAACCAGGCCTCAGGGGCTAGTATTTAACACACAATACACAGCAAAATATACACAAACCTCAACACAGACTGGGTCGACTAAGTTTTCATTTGCAAGTGATTATCCATTGGAGATAGTTTCTTGTTTAAGAATGTGGGTTTGTGTCCATTTTTCCTCTCACTTCGGAGACCCATTTCTCTCTGTTCTCTGACTGTTCTAGCTATGATGTTTAGGTGGACGTTAATACATATGTGTTGGAAGTAAAATTCTTTTCTTGTTACAGATCTTGGAGATAACTAATTGAGGGTTTTCTCATTTAATAGGCTATTATCTGTGGCTTTTATGCATGGCAATCATTACTTTAGATACTTTCCTTCTGTACCAAATTTGATTAGGTGGTTTTTTCATGAAACATATTTTATCAAATGCATTTTCTTCATGTAAGAGTCATGGATCATGTGCATGATCCTTCATTCTTTGGGTGTGATGTGTCATGTTTATCGAGTTGTAGAAGTTAAACCACTTTTGCATTCTAGAGGTAAATTTTATTTGAGTATAATAAACAAACTATCATGTGTTGTGGATTCTTTTTCTAGCTCTTTCTCTTAATTAATTTTTGACAAGGTTTATTTCTATAGCCCTGGCTATACTAGAACTTGCTCTATATGCCAGGCTGCCCCTTCAACTGAAAGAGATCCACCTGCCTCTGCCTCCTGAGTGCTGGGATTAAAGATATGTGTCACCACCATCTAACCTCATTTTCTAGCATTTTATTAAGAATGTTTGCATCTATGTTCATCAATAATTTGTTTCTTGCAGTATGTTCTTTTCTATTTTGGTTATCAGAACAAAGATTTTTTAAAAATTCTTCCTGTCAAAATATCTGGAATTATAAGAAAAGGTTGATATTGGGTTTTCAAACAGGTAGTTTTGTGTGTGAGTATTGTGTTACAAGTATGCTTTATGTGTGTGGTATGTTTGCATATATGTTCCTGAGAAGAAATAAAATAGACATTGAGTTTGTTCTTGATAATTTCACACCTTTAGTTTTTTGAGACAGGGTCTCTCCTTGAGCCCGACTCTCCTGCTTCAGGTAGCTTTGATGCCCATTATAATTCTGGGATCTGTTCCTGACTTCCTCAAAGCTGAGGTTACCCACAGGTGCTACTAACCCAGGCCAAGAATTCTGTGAATTCTAAATACTCAGGTCTCCATGTTTGGAGCAGATAGATTATCAACTGACCCATGACCTTAACCACCAGTTCTCCTTGACATGTGTCTTAGATTTAAAGCTTGAAGGCCCCAGCTCCTGTTTTCCTTTGGTTGAGAGGCCTTTTGATATTGTTCCAATCTGACTCTTCATTGTTTTTCCAATCAAGGTTCTACGTCTTTATAATTCAGTCTTAGTATGATGTAAACTTCCAGAAGTTTGACCATCCCTTGTATATTATCAAATATGTTGACAAATAGCTGTTCATAATAATCATGAATGATCATTTTTACCTCTGTGGTATTATCTATAGTGTGTTCGTTTTTTAATTTGGGTCTATGTATTTGAATTGTATCTCTTTTTCTTAGTACAGTGAGAAACTTTCCCTTTCATCTATCTAAAAAAGTCAACTTCCTTATTTTATGGGGTTTTTTTTGTACTTTTATATTCTGTTCCATTTACTCATGCCTTAGTATTTATCATTACATATTATATATTATTTACTCCATCTACAACTTTTACTATATTTTTAATTCCTTGAAATATAATCATAGAATATTTATTGATTGTTTTTCAGTTTTTTCCATGAAGATGTAGATTGCTTCAAAGTCCCCTTTAGTACATTTTCCTGGACCATAGGTTTTGTCATTCTGTGTTTCTGTAATTATTTAATTTCATAAATTTTAAAATATTCCTGATAGTTGAGTATTGAGGAGTAAGTTTTCCAGTTTTCATACATTAATGCAGTTTCCAGTGTTTTGTTTTATATTTCTTTTGTTGTTGTTATTTTTCTACTAGTTTTATTTGTCATAGTTACAAAATCTGATCAATATGATTTTAAGTTTTTAA
This sequence comes from Mus musculus, assembly GCF_000001635.26. Classification (NCBI taxonomy): domain Eukaryota; kingdom Metazoa; phylum Chordata; class Mammalia; order Rodentia; family Muridae; genus Mus; species Mus musculus. The sequence goes on along the minus strand of NC_000078.6, from coordinate 50,323,034 downwards.
TTTGTTGGAGTTTACATCTGTGCCATCCCATCATATAATTACTCTATAAATTATCTTACATGCTGATGAGGAGAATGGAGATCCTGAACTTGCAAAGTAGACTGTCTGCACATATCTGTTACATTTATATAACTCAGAGTACAAATTTACTATATTTTCTTCCTGATATTATGATATATTTTATTATATTATGTTAAATATAACATAAATTATAAATAATTAAATATATTTTACGTATTATTTTTACTATACTTATTTATATTTTATATTATGCATTAAGTATGTCATCTATGATTATAAAATATATTAAAAGTAAATATGTATAATATGATATATATGGTCTATGATCTATGTGATTATTATATAAATATTTTATATTTCTTTTAATTATATCTGTATTTAAATTTTGTTATATACATCAATTATATTAACACATATATTATTAAATATAAACATATAAACTTAGAAATTTATGTATATAATTTATATATTAATGTATACAGTTATGTGAATCAATAAATTTATTAAATATCATATTGTTTCATGTAAATGTATATAAAATATTATCATATAATATATAACATTATTTATATTATATAATGAAATATATATAAATAAAGATGAATATATTAAAGGTAGAATGTTAAAGTCTCCTGTTATTATTTTACCAAAGTTACTCTCTCCTTAGCATTACTAGTTTTTTTGCTTTATGTGTTTGGGTGTTGATCTTTGAGGTGCAATTACATTTAGAAATATTTTTACTTGGTATAGTAGACCCTTTTATATTTATTTATTTACTTTGTCTCTTTTCATTTGGTTTTGTTAAATTTTATTTCTTAAGTATGGCTGTTTCTGTTCCTTATTGATTCTGTTTACATTCTATAATATGTTCCATCTGTTCGTTTTCAGTCTCATAATAGAAGATGAATTAATTTTCATGTGACAGGTACTTTTCATTTTTTATCCATTCAATTCATTCTTTGACAAATTGGTGATTCCAATCAATTTCCTTTTACTTTGATTAGCAGTAGGTCTCATGACAGTTACTTAATGAATTCTTTCCAAATCTTTTCGAATTTCCTTTTATATTTCCCCTCCTCTTAGAGTTTTCCTTGTGATTGATTTGATCTAGCAACATATTTATGTTTTTTGCTTCTTTTGTGTTTTCGATTGTAGATTTTCCTTTGTGTTATTTTGAGGCTTACTAAGCTCCTATAAATCATACCACTCTATTTTTTTAAATGACAGAAAGAACTATCAAACCCAAGTACAGAACACAGTGAGAACACACTAGTAACAAGACTCTGAATTTGCTCTCCAACTTCCTCAGTTTGAATTTTTAACAACTCTTTCTGTATCTTCTAGATTGTCTATTTTTAATATATTATTGTGCTAATTATTTTTGTCTTGTTTTTCAGTATTCAGTCTGAAGATGAATGGCTTATGCACAATGTCTATAAAATTAGCACACTCTCATTTTGTTTATTTAGTCATTCTTATACACATATTTCATAGATTTGAATGTTTTCTTCATAGTCATTAATTTCTTTCTTTTACTTTAAGAACATTCTTTAACCCGGCGGTGGTGGCACACGCCTTTAATCCCAGCACTTGGGAGGTAGAGGCAGGCAGATCTCTGAGTTTGAGGCCAGCCTGGTCTACAGAGTGAGTTCTAGGATGCTGCTCATACTGCTGACTTCAATGTCTAAATGGACTATCTGTCCTAAAATTATGATACAAAATAAAATTACACCAAGAAAGAAAGGAAGGAAGGAAGGAAGGAAGGAAGGAAGGAAGGAAGGAAGGAAGGAAGGAAGGAAGGAAGAAAGTAAAAAAGCCAGGTGTGGTGGTGCACGCCTTTAATCCCAGCACTCAGGAGGCAAAGGCAGGAAAATTTCTGAGTTAAGGCCAGCCTGGTCTACAGAGTGAGTTCCAGGACAGCCCGGGCTATACAGAGAAACCCTGTCTCAAAAAAACAAAAACAAACAAAAAATAATAATAAAATAAAATTACATTTTAAAATTGTTCCTGCTGGATATTTTGTCTTAGAAACAAGGAAGGGCACATATACACATAAACATACATAAATGCACAAACATGCATGCATGCATACATGTATGTATAGCCCCCATATAGACACACATATTTTTAAAAAATATTTACTTATTTCTATTTATCTGTATATATGTATGTATAAATGTATGTATGTATGTATATATGTATGTATCCATGTGCACATGCATGTGTGTGTGTGCAAGCATGAATGTGTGTGTGTGTGTGTGTGTGTGTGTGTGTGTGTGTACCAGTGCTTACTGAGGGCAGAAGAAGGTGGTGTATTCTGTAAAGCTATAGATAATAGGACTCGGGAACTACTTGATATGGGACCTGGAAACCAAACTCCTGCCCTCTAAAAAGGCAGCAATTGCTCTTAATCACTGAGTCATCTCTCCAGACCTAAAGTTATACAATTTTATTGAAGATATTGTTCATTGAGATGCATGTGACTATGACACCTTTAGAGATATCTTACCATGCTGGCCACTGCTGTATTCATAGATGTCACAGCTGCATAGGATGGTTAGTTGCCTCTGCTACTATGAATGTTAGTTCCCAGAAAGGAGGCTTCTCTGCAGGATTGAGCTTGAATCCTCTGAGCCTTTTCTCCAATGTGCATTGTAGACTCCTATCTTGGAGGTGACCCACACAATAGGAGGTAGAACATGCCTGGCACTTGAAACTTCCCCAGTTCACTGGAGCCAGTGAGATCATGGACCTTAGAGGAGAATCCTCTATCATCACTTTACTAAAATAGCATAATCCCTAACCATATCTCAAAAATGTATCCTTATGCCCACAGTTAAGTATAGCTCTCAACCTTCATCAAGGAAACTTCTATTTGCAGCTGATGAAAATAAACACAAAAATCCATGACTTGTCAAAATGCAGAAAGAACTGACTTGGGGGTGTCCAGAATAAATGGTTTCATCTACACCATAACTCCTGAACCTTAACTCAGGGAATATATCAGAAGTGGGAAACTGTTGATGGGAAGATTATAAGAACCAAGGGATTAGGAAGTCTGCTATGATATCATGTTTCTTACAAATTACAAGAGAGCTCCACCCATGATAACTCAACACTATGGCTATCTACACAGCACCTGAACAATGACAATATCAATAGACATGCTGTGGAGGAAGGGGATAGTTTCATGAACCTCAACTCTAGACAAAACTATAGGCAACTAGGGACTACTGAGCAAAGAAGAATCAATTGCCCCAGAAATGAGCCCCATAACTGGCTATTCAATTAAAAAATGCCAGCCTTGAAATCATATTTAAACAAGTAACGTTAAATAGGCTCAGCATGTTGTATATTTATATACGCTTATATGCACATATGTAATGAATAATTAAAGGGAAACAAAGCGAAAGAGGCCATGAATTTGGGGAGTGAGTAGGTAGAAGAGATTGGAGGGAATAAAGAGAAGAGGGAAATGATGTAACTCTGTTTTAATTTAAAGGATAAAATAGATTTTTAAATTATATTTTCCAGAGAAGTAATAACTAATACTAATGGACTTCAAAGTTTTTTTAAACACAATTTAAAACAATTTATCAAACAAATTTACATATGTAATGAATTTCAAGAGATTTGTCATGTATTAGATTTTCCATTGTGTTAGTGAGCTCTCTCAGTATCGTTAAATATCTAAGACAATTAGATTTTAATAACAAGGTATCTATGCTCCCAGCTTTGGAAGTTCCAGGCTGCTGTCATTGCTTTTAGCTTTTGGTGAGGCAGTGCAACATGGTGGGAGAACATAGCTTCAACTTCTTTTTCATCTTTAACAAGCAAAGAGAAAGAGGAGGGAGGACTGGGGTGCTCCAAACTTTTCCGAGAGCACACCCACAATGATGCGAACACACGGGATCATCCTCTTAAAGGGCTGGTTTCTTATGGAAACCGGAGAACCATCACCTTAACTCACATGGGCTTTGGTAGGAAATTTAAAATCTACACCATTATACACTGGCTGTCTTGACAAACTGCCACTCAAATTTAAGGAAAGAGAGATGTCTTGTCTCTGAGTTCTAGTGCATACACAGATAGCTCCATAAAGCTGTAACTGAGAGTCCTTTCTTCTGCCAGCTTCTCCTGCCTTCAGCGCTTTGGCTGATGGACACATAACTCCAGTCTTCACTTCAGTTTTCAGATGGCCTTTTCTTTGTCTCTCTGTCCAATAAAGACATGTGTTGTTGAACACTGAGCTGTTCTCATCCGGCATGGACTCATCTTGAGACCTGTAATTATGCCTTCAGTGATCCATTTCAAATAAGGTTACATTCACAGATCGAAGTTGAGAGCTACAAATCAACTTACTACATCTTAGAGCATGGATAATCAGCTGAACTGGGAAATATATATATGCACACACACATATATATACATTTATATATAAAAACATTTTATTGAGATAGAGATCTATAAAATGAATTAGAGATTGTGATTAGTATAATTGGGAAGTAAGATTGCTCACCCTATAAATTATAAAGTGATGCTCTCTAATAATATTTTTATATTATTATTGATATATTATTGATATGATTAACATCACTGTTAAATTATAATTATAAATAAAACACATAAATTTTGAATGAAAAATCCTATTCTTGAAGAAATTGTTAGAAAATTACTTACTTCAATATCTACAACTACATATTGATATAGTCTTATAACTCTAGAAGAAACTCAAAATTTGATAAGTTCAAGGAGGGATAAGAGGATATTAAAGTCATTTTAACCTATAATATCATAGCTATATTGAAACATCAGGAGCTTCTAAGTTATTGGCCAATCAAGCTAAAATTATCTTTATATGAGAATATAGCTAACAGATGAAATATGAAGTCTTTCACACCTTCATGTCTAAGTTAGTATTGGCCTAAAGAATTGTCAGCCATCCTCCAAGCAAATCAGTAGACTATCTTAATGTGTCTTTAATTATATCCATTAATATTCATTTGAGGAGAGTGCATCATGGTTTCTATTTCAAGAACAAAAGCTAAAACATTAAAGCCTGCTTCTACCTAGAATATTCAGTTTGAGCATTGTCTTTTGAAGATGTCTCTCTGAGGAGATCATTATGCACTGAGAGTTGTATGGATGGCAAGCTGATTCTCTTTTTAGACCAAAGGTAATGATTTGACCTTGATTTAATAATCTGTCTCATCACCTCCTGAGACTACATCAGCATGGAGAATTAATTTGGGCATGGATGTGAATTGGGATGAGAATCGGCAGAGGGACTGACCATGCTTGGTAATCACCAGAAAGCTCACTGCAATCTGTTTTGACTTCTACATACTACCATTAACATACATTTATTTAACATTTACTATGTGGCAGCCACTGTAAGCATTTATTCCTGCAATATGCTTACACATGCCCTGCCATCTTCATCAGTGCTTTATAGCAGAGGAAACTGAGTCACAGTCATAATCAATAGTGCATGTTAAGAAAGTGCCATAGCCTTGAGCAAAAGATTAAATGACCCAATAGTTTTACAAAAAGCCAGAAACAATAAAGAGAAACTCTACTTGATTTTTAGTTTTGAACACTACTGACTCTATTGTTTTTGTTTAAAACAGGGTCTCAGGCAGTCAAGGCTGGTCTCAAACTTACTATGTAGTCTAGGATGACCTCGAACTTCTGTCCCTTGTACCTGCATCTCCCAGGTGTGGATATGCTGCTCTTTCTACTAAATTAATTATTGATATTCCTCCTCCCCTGTTGCTACTGGTGCTAACTAACATATATCAGAAAATTAGCTGAAGAAGTAGAGTTAAAAGATTCTAGCGATCGCTCTAGGCTTTATTTCTTGAAGGAGAATATTTTCAATCTTGTTTTACAGCTTATTTCAGAGAGGGATCCTGGAAATATTTACAGAGTTTTTTTAGCCTTAAGTTGTATGATGTAGAGACCTTTCATAAAGACTTTACCACGTTGAACACAGAACCTTGCAAATTCCTACATAGAATAAAAGGACATAGATTTACAGATGACAATGTCCTTCTATTAGAAAAGTTGACCATTGGAAATGAGAACTCCTATGAGCCTAGGGATGATCAAGAGGTGATCTATTCCCAGAGAGACCTACACTAACAGGCTTCTATAACTAGTTGGTCACACAGGGGGACTGAACCTATAACTTCATATGAGCTAGGCAAGTAAGTTATGTCCCTATTCACCCCCACAGCTACCTTTTCAAGAGAATTCCACTGAGTTGCCCAGGTTATCCTTGAACTCATGCTGTAGCTTATGATCTTCCTGCCTTGGTATCCAGAGTAGCTTGGGTTGCAGGCTCAGATGACCAGACATACCTCTCAACTAGCCTTTATTGTTTTGTTTTGTTTTTTTTGCCTTTAATTTGCTGCTCATAGAGACTCAAAATGCTTTGACTTTTGCCATTTCTTCTTTTAAATAAAATTTATTTTAAAAAGTCAAAAAAAAAAAAAAAAAAAAAGAAAGTGCCATAGCCCCATGAGGTTCCTGTTTCATTCATGAAATCTCAGAAGAGTGGTTCCGCGTGTCCTCAAAACTCTACTATGCTGTAGGAGCGCCCAGAAGCTTTCTTTGGACCCTCTGTCTGGATATCAAGGCACTTTCCCTTGTCAGATCTCCCCTCAGGCTGTTTCTCCTATTGTTTTCAGGTAAAGTAGATTTCTGATTCATCACAGTGGCTGTGGATGCTCACAGGAAACCTTTTTCAAGCAAGATGCCTTTAGCCACTGATACCTAACAGATATATCCTGTTCTCCAGCTTCTGCTCTGATTTTGTTGCAATTTCTACTTTCAACTGGCTATAAATTCTATAGCGTTTAGACCTGTAGCCCTAAGAAAACAATACAAATGAAATGGGGAAAAAATGGAGCAATAAGTCAGAGGGATATCAAGAAATTGGGGATGGAGGAAAGTCAGGACTCAGTACATTCAGAGTGCTAGCTACTTTTCATAACTAATGATTTTACTCTAACAATATGCAAGCTGTACCATATGGGCATAAGTGAACCCCATCATATCACATGATAAGGCTATAGACATTCATTGGATAATTTCTCACCTTATCTATCTGACTAGAGTCTATAAGTCTGGTACTTGATTATCATGACAATAACCTGCAGTTTCCATAAAGTAGTCCATATTTTATTATGTTTAGGATAATGGTATCACAAGAAACAAATTTTAAAAATTAAAACAATGATAAAAGTAATAATCATGAAATAACATAATAAGTGCTTTGGTGCCTGGACAAGGTGATACATGAAGCATAGCTGAGCTTTTTTTTTAGGGCACTTAGACAGATTGTGCATTACAGTTCTATTCTAGCATTTTAAAATTAACAATAGTAAAATAATTTCTCTAAACCATAAAAGTACTTGAAGATGCCACTTAGCAGCTGTGCAACATTATTAGGCTAGAAAATCTGTTCATTTCTCAAAGTAAGTAGTAATTTAAACATTACATAAACTTCCTTCACGATTGCCTTTTTAGATGTGAAACTTAAAATATAGATATATTACTTTCCCAAAATATTGAATACACCACCCTGAAAGCCTACACAACTTTTAGGATGATTTTTTTTCAGGTGCTAGAATATTAGCTACATGACAAAAACGTAGCACAAATAAAGGAAGAGGACAGGGAGATGTCGGGAGAAGGATGTAGGAGTGGAAAACCCTGAAGCCAAAGATGTGTACAGGATGCAGGCTGCGCATGGCAGAGCAATCAAAGGCTAGATCTTATGTAGTCCCAGATTCAGCGGTAATACCATTGTAGTTCACAAAGATAACTAATGTGGAAAGATAACCACAACATATAACCACATGTTGGGTTTGAATTTACATAGTAATAATGCTTACTGCCTGACTGAGTCAAAGTGACATCAAATGAATTCTTACACCATAAGAGAGGGACCTAATAATTTTGCTTTTCATGTACACATGAAGCTTTTCTTTTAACTCAATTTGATGCTAAAACAGAAATGTTTATGATAGAGTAGCAATGTGGTGCATAGATTCATGCCAGAAGCCAGGAATCTGGAGCAAGTGCAATTTTGAGAAATGAATATAGTTTTGCTATTCTGCCCAGGAGACCCTCTTAGAAGTGGTCCCTCCCCCACCCAGGTCCTGCAGGAAGATCCCAGGCTGAATGAAGTAGATTTGTGTGCTTTGCCACCTTGTGGTCATTATAGTTATTTGCATGATTCCATCTGTGTTGTTGATTGAAGATTTTTCCTCTGGATAGACCCATGCCCTTACTCATATCATTAATAATAATTCTGGTTAAAACACATTAAAGTTAACTGAAAAATGCTGGTGAAAAGGGCACATGCTAATTAAATGCCTGTCTAATGGTTTAATCTGGGCAGATGTGTCTCCTGGGTGACCATCCTGAAATTTATTTTCCCCTCATATTTCTTTTTATAGTACTACTGAAAAAAGTTAATAAAAATTAGAAAAACTGAGTAATATTATTTGAGTTACACCATGATATTAAACAAAAATAAAAACCATGGCTTAATGAACACAGAAAATATGTTTGCATATATGGAAGAATTTTCTCTGACACTCAAATCAAAATATCTTTGAACACAGGGTAACTTCTAGCTTCTATTTTGTTCTAGTTCAACGTATAAGACACAGACTTTCTAAAGATATGAAGTATCTAATTGTCTCTAGAGGTGCAATAACCACTGTCGGATAATTAAGGTGGTGTGGATAAATTGTAAAAGGTCATGGTAACTTGTAAGATCATCATTATTAAATATTTTTTCATTCTACTATTCCTTCTCATATGAAACGAGATATTTTTACATGCTTGTAAAACTGTGAAATGTTGGAACTAAAAGTTGCTCAGAGAGCATAATCTTGGTTTTTATTAACCAATATTTTAGGGGTGAACACAGAGGTTGCTGTTCTTCCAAGTCATTAAGTGACCATGGAATTTAGCAATGGCATTAGTGTTCAGTCTGAAGAACAGAATTTGAACAAAATTTCACTAATATTTTAAGTTAACAAAACTTATACACTTTGGGTTACTGAGCTGGATCAGTGAATGTAGGTGTTTTCTGCTGAGCCTGAAGAACTGAGTTCAGAACCTGGTGTGCCCATGGTGTGAGGGGAGAGCCACTCTCCCAAAGATTTCCAATAATCTGCTGTCTGCCCACCCATCCATTCATGCAAACAAACAAATGAATGTAATACAAATTTAGAAATATAAACTTTGGATCGATCAGGGTTTGGTAATAGATAGAAAGAGCATCTATCTATTATTCTTATTCAGTTAAGAAAATTTCCTTAAGTTATATCATTAATAAGAAGCCATATTAAAAAAAACTTTCAAAATACACAGTCTTGATCAAAGAGATAAAAGTGTGGAGAGACAAATGTCCTTCATATCTAGTATTAGAAAGTCAGCTTAAATTATGAACGTTCTCACAGTTAAGTCATTTGTGCATATTCTGAATGGTGGGTATCATGGAACTAATTTTGATTACTGTCCACTGAAGGACTGACCTTCTTCAGAGCCATCAAGTATCCAATATATGCAGGCTTCTATCATCTATTTGTTCCCAACCACCCAACTGTAACGAGAAGAGAGATAGCTTAAGAAAGACTACCTGTTACATATTAGAAGCAACTTTAGACTCTTACTGAGCTAGCATTGAAAAAAGACTTACAGCCAGAATGATAATAACAGTAATGCAGTGGAAGATACCAGGATAAAGAGGAAGGAGAAGAATTCACTTACCTGCAAGTCACATTACATATAGCTTAATAAATTAACACTGTGAGTCAAAGAATATATTGGAATATACTCAAATAAAAACTGATTTTAATCTGTTTTTATCCAGAGAAGTTGTCAAACACTTCATGTCTTTACTCATTCCTCATATATACTGTCAAAATAATTAGTTGCCTAAAATGAACATATAAATATTAAATGGGGCAGGGTTGGAAAGATGGCTCAGTGGTTAAGAGCACTAGCTGGTCTTCCAGAGGTCCAGAGTTCAATTCAATTCCCAGCAACCACATGGTGGCTCACAACCATCTGTAATGGGATCCAATACCCTCTTCTGGTATGTCTGAAGGCAGTGACAGTGTACTTACACATTAAACAAATCTTTAGAATAAATAAATAAATAAATAAATAAATAAATAAATAAATAAATAAATATTAAATGGAACATATTCTAAAATTATAAAAAATGTATTAGGTTAAACTATACTGTAGTATATACCCCAGCATTCCACTGGAGGAATATAAACCATTTGTATGTTGCACATGTCATGATATGATGGAAGGCCAATGAGGCTTTCTCTATCAGGGGCCTGGAGACCTGGGAGAGAGCATGGCCTTGGAAAGTACACAAACTCTTTCCTACCCAAGATAGCAGAAAGAGAATCACGATTTTTCCCAAGTGCTTAACTGTTTAACATACTAACATGACCTTGTGAGCTGATAAACTTAGAGCACACATGGATATGTGGTAAATACCATTGGCCTCTACTATTAATATTGTATTATTAGTATTGGCAAATGAGTACAGATGCAAGCAAAATGCACAGCAAGCACACTGAATTACGGTTTGGTAGGATTTGGGGGGGGGAGTGGATTTTTGCTTGGTTTGGGGAGTTTTGTTGTATTGGGTTTTTGTTTGTTGAGAAAAATTTAAAGGTGGGTGGGTAGAATGGGGAGAGGATCTGGAAGGAGTCGGGCGAGGGGAAGAACATGATCAAATATATTTACATTTAAAAAATTTAAATAATAACAAAACAATACATTAAAAATACAGTATAACTCAAACCCCACCCCATAGAGGATTTAATGTACACACAGGATTTCAATAAATAATGTTCCTCCCCCCCCATTGAAGACTATATTCTACTCAATAAAATCATGAACATTAGGAACAGAAGTGCCATTATAGGGATAAACCTAAATATGCTCCAGTTTCTCTAAAATATCTGTCACTTGCATGATTCAGTAATAACTGATCACAGATTACTTTTTGATATATTTATTCAAAACTGTGAACCAATGTGACCTGATTCAGAGTGAGGATGTCTGCTCTCTAGGACTTGCCAGAAGAGTGAAGCGATAGATGCAAAGTCATTTAACTTGCATCATATGTCGCTAGGTACAGGTAACATATTGCATCCCCTTCATGTTACAGAATAGTAATTAACATGTGTGGCTTTCATCATTGTTTACCATGGATATTTGTATTACAGTAAGGCAAACTGCAGCATTCAAAAAGCCTCGAGTTCCTATCTAAAACACACTGCATTAAAGAAAAGTTTATTATCTTTCTGGCCTTACGTCAAATCAGGTAGCCATTTATGTATATGATACAAAGCGAACACTTAATTTCTGAAAAATCAAAATTCATGTGAATTATCATTCAGCATATATACAGCAATGAGGGCTGATTCCCCCCCCCTTTAAAGCTTTAGTGAAAAGGTAGAGGTTTCAGCACATATTAAGCATAGCTCTAGAAATATATGGATAAGCAAGCTTATGAAATACTGTGTTCATGAGAGAAAAGAAAATGGCTGAATAGTCATCAAATTTCATGTTGATAAAAAATAATCAAATGTTAAGTGACAGAGCTGATGGAACACACTGTAGTGTCATGAAAATACTCATCAGAGTTTTGCTTAAATATTTTTATTGAATCTAATTCCAAAAAATAGTAGCAATAGACTCCATTGGTTGTTGTCTGCTACATATCAGCTCTGCTGGGGCTCCACTTCACAGAGGCACGGAGATGGCAACACAGCTGTTAGCTTCGTTTGACAAATGCAGGAACTGTAGCTCAAAGAAATAAAGGCAGCGTGTGGTGGAAACAGTCATGGGACCCAGCCTTCTTGTGTTTAGATTTTCATTTCCCAAGAGTTATTTCCAGATTTTTATTCCATGTATTTGATAATTCATAACTTAGAGTCATAACTAAATTTAAAAATAAATATCTGAAATTATCTAATGTGAGACTCTTATTTTTTAATTTGAATTATTTCATTTATTTACATTCTAGTCATTGCCCCCTTCAGTTCCCCCCTGCCACAGTTCCTCATTTCATTTCTTCCCACCCCTTGCCTCCCAGAGGGTTTTCTCCCCTTTTCTTGGGCCTCAAAGCTCTCAAGGATTGAGTGTATCTTCTCCCACTGAGACCAGACCAAGTAGACCACTGCTAGATATGTGTCAGAAGTCCTGATGAGCCCATATGTGCTTAGTCTCCGGGAGTTCCCTGGATTTTGGGTTAGTTGAGACTGCTGGTCTTCCTTTGGATTCACCCTCCCCTTTAGCTTCTTTTATCCTTCCCCTAATTCAACCATAGGGGTCCCAGACTTCAGGTCAATAGTTGAGTGTAAGTATCTACTGCAGTCTCAGTCAGTTGCTGGTAGGAACTCTCAGAAGACAGCCATGCCAGGCTCCCATATATAAGCAGTTCTTAGCATAGTAGTGTTAGGTCTTGGTGTCTTCCCATGAGATAGAGCCCAAGTTGGGCTGGTCGTTGGAGCGCCTTCCCTTCAGTCTCTTTTCCATTTTTGTCCCTGTAGTTCTTTTAGACAGGAACAATTCTGGGTCAGGAATTTGACTGTGAGTTAGTAACCCTGTGCTCCACTTGAGGCCCTATCTACTGGAGGGGGACTCTTTGAGTTCCCTTTCTCCAATGTTGGACATTTTGGCTAAAGTCACCCCTAATGAGTCCTGAGAGTCTCTTACCTCCCAGGTCTTTGGTACGTTCTAAAGGGTTCCCTCTTCTACCTCCCACTCCCTGAGGCTGCTTATTTCCATTTATCTCTTGGCCCTCTGGACTTCTCTCCCATCATCTCCCCCCAGTATTTGATCCTGTTCCCCCTTTCTGCTTTCCCTTCCCTCAGGTCCCCCCTTTTCTCCACCTTCTTTGATTATTTCCTCCCCCCTTCAAAGTGGGGTTCAAAATTCCTCACTTGGGCATTTCTGCTTGTTATACTTCTTACAGTCTGTGGGTTGTACCCTAGCTATTCTGTACTTTTTGGCTAGTATCCACTTATCAGTGAGTACATACCATGCATGTCCTTTTGGGTCTGAGTTACCTCACTCAGGATGATAATACTTTCTAGTCCCATCTATTTCCCTGCAAAATTCATGAGGTCATGTGAGGTTAACTTAGAATAACATAACTACATGTCACCTAGTTTCTAATTTACAAACTTCCCATGCAATGCATTCTCATGGTCATCCCAGTCTATGGTACCCAGGGACTGGAGATTTGAAAACTTAAACTTAGAATTCAGAGCTAACACATTCACTGAGCAGTCAGGGGAAAAGAGACGAGACTATAGAATGTTCAGTAAAACAGGGAAAAGCCAAATAAACTTGAATCAAGATACAGGGACATATAAATTCTCAGTGAAATGATGGAGACAGCAGAGGAAAGGGTGAATCTTAAATCAAGGAGACTAAGCACACAGGCTTGCCAGATGTGGGAGCCAACAAAAGGCTGTGAGTCATCATATAAGCCTCCTAAAACCACCCTTGACCTGGTGTTTCTTGTAGTCGGTTACTAGAGGCAGCAAGTGGAAATAGAATCCTCACACATTTTCTTCTTTTGTTCTAGTTCCCTAGATTTGGAGCTTTCTTTTTACTGGTTGAGCAGTGATTTCCTGCACTTAGCAACTGCCCGAATCATACTACCCTGGTGTGTTTTGCTTCCCATATCTTCTGTTCACTAAGGTCACAGGGCAAGCACTTTGTCTGGTTCATCTTTGTCTTGCAATCCCAAGTGCAAGTATAAGGATGCCTAAAATCAGTGGAAATGGAAGAGTGAGAATAGAGAGGAAGACCCAAACATAGAGATGAAAGAGAGTGATTGCACTCCAGAGAGAGACACTGGTTTCAGCTTAGTTTCATTCTTTCATGAGACTCCTCTGTATAGCAACTTCTTCCTGCACTTTTGACATAGTGCATATTTTAATTTATTATCTTGTTTTCATGTTCTTGTTTACAACCTACCATGGTAAACAATTAAAAAAATCATTTCAAGTACTATGATTGGAATTTCTGTTACTTGAGATTAAAAGTCTTGTTGAGAATAAGGACTCTTATAGAAATGACTTTCTGGCCTGAAAATAGTCACAGCTCTTGGTTTTAAACACTCAATGGGACAGCATGAGGATTTAAACTTGAGAGTCCAATAGATGTGAAAAAAATTAGAAGTTGATCAAATACATTTCTATGTATTTATTGTTTTTACATATAGTAAGTACTGTGTAATTTCAGTATGTTCCCTAAGTGTTAGGTATCCATAGAAAGGAGGTATGATGAGAGTGCCTATTTAGCACTATTGTATTTTTATGTCATTTTTTGTTTTATGTCTTTATAGTTAGCCCTTCATGTCTTTTTATGAAAACACTTCAACTGTCAGAAGTCTATAAAAGCAGGGCAGGACATTCGGGTTAGCATTTTGAGTTCTAGATTCTGTTGCCTCACTACAATGAACTTGGGAGTTCAGGAGTGTCCCTGGGGCTAGGTAGAAGGATTGAAGTCTGCACTGGGGTTCAATCCTTTCATCACAAAGGGTAGGCAAAACTCAGAGCCTGGATTAAGTAAGACTAACCTGATTTAGAAAATGTTGAAAGTCCTGGAGCCTGGAAAAATTATGCTCTGCTACAGTAGTGGTAGAACTCAGGGGGTGTGGTCTGAGTTTAAAATAAATCAACAATGAAATATTTGTAAGCCCCAGAAAACACTAAAATAGCTGTAAAGTCTAGTGTTTAACTTAAGTAATTAGAATTATCAGGGACAGATTAGAAAGAAAAGGAGAATGATGGACAAGTGAGGTCTCATGGAAGAGGGAGTTGGGAGGGCAGTACAAAGGACCAGGCAAGTGAGAGGAGACTGCTCATTTACAAAAGTACTTCCCATAGAGTTTCACATCAATGATGGTTGTCCCATTTCATTGCAGTGCATCCACCATTCCAGTGCAAGACCATGGTATTCTTGAATTAGATAAATGGATTTATCATATTTGCAGGCCACTAAGTCTCCATATGCAAACACTTGGCTAGCAGTATCTGTTAGCTTTTTGTTCCAAAAAAGGTTACTGTGTATATATTGACAGTGGGACTATGCAGAAGGGATGAAGGGAAAACAAAATTGAGTCCAGCTTTCAGCATTTGATACGCCATGAAAGAAACAAAAGAACAACAACAACAAAAAAGGTTATATTTATTTAAAAGATAAATCTATGGATTTCCCATGTTGGTTTTGATATGAAAGAATAAAAACAAACAAACAAACAGACCAACAAACAAATAACAAAACCAACCAGGCATAATGGCACACACCTTTATTACCAGAACTCAGGAGGCAGAGACAGGCAGATCTCTGTGAGTTCAAGTCCAGTCTGTGTTACAAAAGAAGCTCGAGGACAGCCAAAACTATTTAGAAAGACTCACTCTCAAAAGGAGAAATATGAAGAATAAAAATATAAGCAAAATGCAGCATATTGAAACTGTCAGAGTTGATGGTGTCGAACACTCCAAAGAAATCGAACATCCAGCATTCACAGTAGGCGATAGGGAACTGAAGTTCCCAGAAGACCACTAGGGATTGACTTACTGGGCCTTCTGTCATTCCTGTGAGTGATACTTATCCATTAGATAGTAATTTCACACCAGAGCTCCTTAACTGATATATATCATGGTCTTGTGGGAAGGACTCACTTATGAGTTCTTTTAAGATTATTCTAATGTAATCATAATTATTACAAGAATATTATGGGAATCCAATTTAGAAAGACTAACAATGTCTCTCATTTTATGTGGAGGTCCTTGATCCACTTGGACTTGAACATTGTTCAAGGAGATAAGAATGGATCAATTCGCATTCTTCTACATGCTGACTGCCAGTTGAGCCAGCACTATTTGTTAAAAATGGTGTCTTTTTTCAACTGGATGGTTTTAGCTCCTTTGTCAAAGATCAAGTGACCACCCATAGGTGTGTGGGTTCATTTCTGGGTCTTCAATTCTATTCCATTGATCTACCTGTCTGTCTCTGTACCAACACCATGCACTTTATATCACAATTACTCTGTAGTACAGCTTGAGGTCAGGGATGGTGATTCCACCAGATGTTCTTTTATTGTTGAGAATAGTTTTTGTTATCCTAGGGTTTTTTTTTTTTTTGTTATTCCAGGTGAATTTGCAAATTACTCTTTCTAACTCTGTGAAGAATTGAGTTGGAATTTTGATGGGGATTGCATTGAATATGTACATTGCTTTCGGCAAGATGGCCATTTTTAATATATTAATCCTGCCAGTCCATGAGCATGGGAGATCTTTCCATCTTCTGAAATCTTCCATTTCTTTCTTCAGACACTGAAAGTTATAGAGGAGAAAGTGGAGAAGGACCTTGAAGATATGGGCACAGGGGGGAAATTCCTGAACAGAACACCAATGCCTCGTGCTGTAAGATCAAGAATTGACAAATGGGACCTCATAAAATTGCAAAGGTACTGTAAGGCAAAGAACACTGTCAATAAGACAAAACTGCAACCAGCAGATTGGGAAAAGATATTGACCAATCCTAAATCCCACAGAGGGCTAATATCTGATAAATAAAAAGGACTCAAGAAGTTAGACTCCAGAGAAACAAATAACCCTATTAAAAATGGGATACAGAGCTAAACAAAGAATTTTCAACTGAGGAATACCAAATGGCTGAGAAACACGTAAAGAAATATTTAACATCCTTAATCATCAGGGAAATGCAAATCAAAACTACCCTGAAATTCCACCTCACACCAGTTAGAATGGCTAAGATAAAAAATTCAGGTGACAGCAGATGCTGGTGAGTATGTAGAGAAAGAGGAACACTCCTCCATTGCTGGTGGGATTGCAAGCTTGTACAACCACTCTCAAAATCAGTTTGACAGTTCCTCAGAAAATTGGACATAATACTAATGAAAGATCTAGCAATACCACTCATGGGCATATACCCAGAAGATGCACCAACATGTAATAAGGACATATACTCCACTATGTTCATAACAGCCTTACTTTTAATAGTCAGAAGCTGGAAAGAACTCAAATGTCCCTCAACAGAAGAATGGATACAGAAAATGTGGTACATTTACACAATGGAGTAGTACTCAGCCATTAAAAATAATGAATTTATGAATTTTTTAGGCAAATGGAACTAGAAAATATTATCCTGAGTGAGGTAACCCAATCACAAAAGAACACATGTGGTATGCCCTCACAAAACACATGAAACTCAAGTAGAAGAAAGATCAAAGTGTGTATACTTTGATTCTTCTTAGAAGGGGGAACAAAATACCCATGGAACAAGTTACAGAGACAAAGTTAGGAGCAGAGACTGAAGGAAGGACCATCCAGAAACTGCCCTTGGAATCCATCCCATATACAACCACCAAACTCAGATACTATTGTGGAAGCCAGCAAGAGCTTGCTGACAGGAACCTGGTATAGCTGTCTCCTGAAAGGCTCTGCCAGTGCCAGACAAATACAGAAGTGGATGCTCACAGCCATCCATTGGACGGAGCATAGGGTCCCCAAGAGCTAGAGAAAGGACTCAAGGAGTTAAGAGAATGAGTTAAGGGAGTTAAAGGACCCCCAGAATTCCCTGAGACTAAACCACCAACCAAAGAAAATGCATGGTGAGACTCATGGCTCCAGCTGCATATGTAGCAGAGGATGGCCTTGTTGGGCATCAATGGGAGGAGAGGCCCTTGGTCCTGTGAAGGTTCTATGCCCCAGCATAAGGGAATGCCAGGACCAGGAAGGGGGAGTGGGTGGGTTGGTGAGCAGGGGGAGGTAGGAGGGCATGGGGGTTTTCAGAGGGGAAACAGGGAAAGGAGATAACATTTGAAATGTAAATAAAGAAAATATCTAATAAAAAAAGAAAGACTAACAATGTAATGGAAACTTTAAAACACCCAATTGTAACATATTCTTGTTTGTGATACTTTTGTATTCCTAGTCCTATCAGGAAGTCATTCACGTTGACTCACTTCCTATGATTCCAGGACTGGTATTAACGTCCATATGTTTAGGTTAATATTTATTGGTAATAGAGGGGTGTAAAAGGAGCAAGTTTCTATGAAAATTAATTTACCCTATTAGGAAATATATATATCTGAGTTACAAATGAACAAAAATAGAAACTCCTATGAATGTACACTTTAATGATATGTGAAACAATATTCTAGTAAAATTTTGGGGAGAGTGGTACAACAAAAAAGACCTAAGAACATTGTTATGAAACAATAGTTAATATAATTTTCTTGCTTTGCCTGGTTGTCAATTCCACCTACAAAATGAAGTTTAGTATTGAGAAGTCCCATAGAACCTCAATATGTTCTATGTGTTATATTTGTACATGAAATCCTTATAGCTGGTCACCCAGATCAGGTGCTACGGGATGCCATGATAGCATCTAAGCAGTTTCCAGAGATGCACAGACAGGATGGAAATGATTGGTGTCAGTCGTTGTTCCACCCACAGAGTTATAAACACTTCTCCCTCTAAAAGGTCGTAATGTGAAACCTGAGGCACAATGTAGAATCAATTTATTCATTCATAATAGATCTGCCAACTGCCCAATTTCGATATCAAAAGGCCTCCGAGTATGCAGAACATTAATATTTGTTGAAAATAAACCCTGATTTCCAACAGGTGTCACCCAATGTGCAGCACATAATCTGTCAATTATTTGAAAGAACATTCAGTACTTAGGAGAAAATCAGAGTCTAAAACATAATGATAATTTAAAGGTTGTAATTAGAATTGGTGCTGGACATTTTCCATTTATACTTACAAACCTGCTCTGCTGTTTTGGGCTCTCAATATGTGTATCAGAAGGCCAAATTATGTGGATTCCATTCTCTGGTTTCTCAAATAGGGAAGGAACAGCAAAAGAATGAACAGAGGTGGGACCAATTTCATTACATCTGCCTCTTAAGGAGACATTGTATGCTGACTGAACATTCTTGAGGAAGGGTAAAACTTCTGTCACAGAGCTTCCTTGTGGACTTTTCTAATCAGTCTTTTTTTTTTTTTTATTGCTTGTACAGGCAGAGAGAGGATGTGCTCCCATGTTGTGAACTCCAGCCTGTGAGTACCTGCCTCTTCTTGGTTTCTTTTCTGATGCCCTCAATAGAATCGTGAAAATTTGAGTAAAAACACACAGCTGATTAAACTCAATGAGGTCAAGAAACTTTGTCTGGTTTGCTAATGGCCTAGAAAACTGCTTGGCACAGAATAGACCTCATTAGCTATTTATTGAATGAATTATTTTGCTTGCATCTTTTATGATCACTTTTAATCATAAGATTATGGTGATTATGAAGATAAAAATATTTATCTCATGCCAACATAGAAAGTATAAATAATTTCCCACCAAAATATAACTCTACCAATCATATCCATTTTTATTATAAATACTAGACTGTTGTTACTGATCTAGATAAATAGATATGGATATAGATATAGATATAATTAATAAATGAGAAGGCTCATGATGGTAACCTTAAAATGGGGAAAGATATGCACTACTTAGAAATCTAATTTACTCTTGTAGGCAGCAGATAGTACTCCAGAGAGAGAAAGGGGCAAAGAGCATGTAGAGTTCTGCAGCATGGAAATATGGCTTGTTCTGGCATCTAGAAATTTCATTATGCCTTGAACATTGAGAAATGAAGGTAGAGAAGACAAACTAGATGTTGTAACATCTATCTCAAGGATGTTGTAACATCTATTTCAAGACAGTTAAGCATTCATAGGAGGGAGGAAAATATTAGTTATTTTCCCATGGCTGTGATAAAATACAATGACCAAGACAATGTATAGAAGAGTTTATTTGTGCCTATGATTCCAGAGGGTTAGAGTTCATGATGGCAGACCAAAGGCATGGAGGCAGAATCAGGAAGTTTACATCTGGAAACACAAGGACAAAGCAAGAGAAAGAACTATAAATGGTGCAAGTCCTTAAGTTCTCAGTGCCCACCTTTGATAGCACACTTCCTTCAACATGGCCACACCTCCTAAGCCATCTCAACCAGTGCCACCAACTGGAAACTGAGCATCCAATGGGGGATTTATCTTTTAATCAACCACAGAGGAAAAGAAAAATAAATTGATTCTGCCTCTCTTTCCCTAAATATAAACATATGTATATATTTTACATCCCCAAATGGAGGGTAAATTAAGAATTTCCATTGTTACTATAAAGCTATATTCTCTAATTAATTTGAAACTGTATTCCTTGACATTTTTCAATAATGGCCCTATGGTCTGAGTGCAGCTCTCCAAAGGCACAGTATGGAAACTCAGTCCCCAGGCTGACTATGTGGAAGGTGATGGAAATTTAAGAAGTGAGGTGCAGTGAGAAAACCTGGGGTCAAATGCCTGTGTGTCTAGGAAATGACGATGTAATTTCAGCTTCTCTTTGGCTTGCTGTTTTGCAATATCCTCATGCCTGTGCTTCTACGATGATGTGACACAGCCAAGAGTCCCAGATGAGCTTAGATGCCTGCTCATCCTTTTGACTAGCTAAAGATATGGAATAAATAAACTTGTCTTCTGTAAGTTCATTCTCATTTAGGTATTTTTGATCTTTAACATACAATGGAATAATTACAATAAAATATCTAAGTAGTACTATGTGTCTGTCATGTTACAGGTACTCTTCCTTTGGCTTTGTATAAGGGCTTAAAATTCAGGATAACCTGTTGTCTCTATGAGATGAGGGCTATCATCTGCAATTTACAGATAAAGAAAAAGCCTAAAGGGCCAGAGTTACTTCGCTCAGCTACGGAATGATAAAAGATTAAAAAAAAAAAAAAAAGCTGAGAGTAGTCGTTTTCTGCAACCTCTTAAATAAATTAGGCTGGGGAAAAAAACAAGAAAAAAAAGCATCAAAGCTGATCATGAGTGGCAAGAACTATTCTGATAAGCTTGCTTTGGCGAGAGGCAACAACTTGTGCCTGTCTTAGCTATCACAGGGAAAATGAATTTAGCCCTTATTAAAAAAACAAGTCATTTTGTGTTGGAATTCTTATCATTATGAATGTAAAAAAATAACTTGCTTTTATAACATGGAGAATTTAGTAGCACTTTTTTTTTTTTTTAAGTTAAGGAAATCATAGAAACTAAAAACTGAAAGGACCTAAGAGAGGTCACAAGCCAGTGTGACAAAACTCTGCTTGGGTCTGTATTTTTATGTTACAGATAAAGTTATATTTCATATTGTCTTACTGGACTGCTTAAAAGTTACAGATCATGTGGTCATTTGAAAATAGTCTACACGACAAGTGAAATTAGAAAAGATAAGAAGTTATAGGAATCAAATAGCTTCTAATGTTTAAGTCCTTGATTTCCTGACTCCAGCAGATGGCAGCCTAACAAAATAATTTGTGTGTCCTACATTAACACTTCAGGACCCTCTGCAAGGCCACACAGAGTAAAACCAGGATTTCTGAGCTGGAAACTCCAGTCATGAGGAGTGCCTTGCAGAGATGCAGATGGCAGGGACCAGACTCACTCTTCTCTAATCACATAACTTTTATTGGAAGGGGGGGGGCACTGAAATTTTTTTTTTGTTTTTGTTTTTTTTATTTTTTATTTTTTGCCCTTCATTCATTAAATACCCAACTTGCTGGAATCAGCACAATGAGACTCTTAAGTCTCCATGGGAATAAAGTAATAAAATATGAGTAAATTGAAAGGCATGAAAATGAACCAACTCAAATATTTTCATGTCAAGAGAAAGGACTTTAAGAGAAACAATACTCTGAATCAAATGCCTCCGTTGTCAGAGCCGATACATCATTGGGATATTTTTAACAATCGAAGTAAACACTCTCCGCATTAAGTTTGTGTTGAAGCTCGTTGCCATAGTGTGTTTGAATGGTTTCAACTGGGAAATTGGTATGTGAATGCTCTCTTCCCCCTTGCTCTCATGACTTAACTGTTATTTTTAAGGTTAAACACAGGACATTATGTCAAGGGCATAAATAAATTACACAGTTGAGTATATTACTACCATGAAAGAAGCCAGGGTTTCTGCTTTTTAAATTTATTTTCTCCTTTTGTCTCCTTAATATCAGTTATTGAACTTACAAACCAAAAACTTATTTACAATTTGCCTAGTTTTCTTTACCTTGGATAGAGTAAACTAATCCTAGTTTCTTTTTTCTATGTTTTCTCGTTTGCCTCCATCTCCAAAGAAATGGTCCTTATGTTTTATAGAGTTGTTATTTCATAATCTTTTAAAGGAACTGCACTAAACAGATCAAACTTTGGTATAAGAACTTCTTAGGCTCATGGCTCTTCTCTTTGCTGAGATGGAAGCTACAGGCATGAGGAGTGCCTTTCAGGGCACCCAAACCCAGACAGTAGCTGCAGATAGCAGGCATCTAGAGTGAGATACTGAGTCCAGCTGCTTCCAGCAGAGGAGAGAGATGATGTGACCAAGTCATGAAGAGCAGTAGACACACAAAAGAAGTGCAGAGTCCTATTTTTTTTTTCCTGTGACTCCTAGGTTCATCTCTCTTTAACTCCTAGGTCGACCTCTTTAGAACTAATTCTTCTGGACTTCATGAAAAACAGTTATATAAATACCTTCAATTGTTTTAAGACCTGAACTGAGAGTAGAGAAAGACCAAGCAGTCCAATTAGTTGTATTAGGAATAGAAAGCATGGGCAACAGCAGAAATTAGAATGGCGTTCTGAGGAGATAGGATAGAGAAGGAAGTGACAGGACTCTTTGAAAGCCCTGGGGAAGCAGCAGTCAGTGCTTGGAACTTGGCATACACAGGAAGGAAGCAAAGCTCAAGGAATTAGAGCACAACTCTATGAAGAGTAGATTTTTGAGTAATGATGGCTAACATTACAACTTAAAGAGTGTTGTGAGCATTCTGAGTTAATTAGTATAATTGCTACCTTCTTGTTGCTACTGTGTATACATGTAAAAGATGAGAAATTGCAGTATAAACAGCTACATCTCAAAAAAAATATTCAGGTGAACTGGGCATCTCTGCCACCTCTTGAATATTTTTTTTTGAGGGGGGAACCTAGCTACTAGACTTTGTCTGTGAGAAATCCATACTTGTTTCTCTCACCTGTCTTATGTAAAGATGGCTTTTATAGATAATATAAAGTCAAAAGACATAGCCCTTGTTTTCTTTTACGTGTATTTACTGATTTTCATTTTTTGTTTCCTTTGTGACAGCCTTCATGTGAGCTTGGGTATGAGCTCTCTTGGGTGTCTGTGAGAGATGCTTATGCTCATAACAGGGTTGAGGATGTCAGAGGATAACTTGTAGAAGTTGATTTTCCTCTTCCACTATATGGGCTCTGCGGATTTTAGACTTGGAGCAGATGTCTTTGTTCACTGAGCTATCTTATTAGATGGATACATTTTCTTTTTGTCATTGAGAAACACTGGCACTCTCCGGATTGAGGACAATGTGCCAATCAGCTCCATCTTTTCACCTCTGGTTTCAGCTGTTCATCTCTCAGAGCGCCTTTCAGACCTTCAGTGTGAGTCTCAGGAAGACATCCTCTCTTCCACTGAGCATACCCAAAGTGCGAGTACTTTGGTTGAAGGTGAGAAAAATAACAAGTAGAGACTGTCTCAGGTAGAACTTTTTGTAGTCACCGTAAGGGAGCGATCAGACAAGGAATTCATCAAGGTGTGCTCAAGCCAGTGGTGAAAGCCTCCTATTCACAGGGATACCTCTCCTGAGGAAAGGAGACTGGTCCTATTAGTTTGTCTTATCCCGTTCTCCTATTTTGGGCTGTGATGTAAAGCAAGACTCTTGTCTAGGACTCATTGGCCAAATTCCAAGTTGTTCCTTCTTTGTTTTCTCCCCTCCAATATACTCCTCTCTCAAGATGCTGTTTCAAAGCCATCTTCCTTACCTTTCCTCCCTTCTTGGCATTCTGTGATGGAAAGAGTTCCTGGGCCATCTCTTAGCTGCTCTCTTTTCACACTCTCTTTCCATAAGCCCAATTTGTTTTCCCACTTTATACTAAAGAACTCCAAGGAGGGAAGCTAATAAAAACCCATTAAAGCCGAAGTTGAGTAACTGCAGTCATTAGCTTCTCTGAAGTTTTTTCCTCCTTCTGTGTATTATCACTGTGGAAGGCTAGGCTGATGTTTAGCAAAGAGCACCTGTCAAAACAAAAGAAGAGTTTCACACCTCACAATTTTAAGCCCCAGGTAAGAAACTCAGCCTGGTGGATCGGTAAAGAGGAAGACAAGAAATCTGAAACTCCTAGACTTGGAACAGAGTTAAATGAGTTTCCTCTGGGTACCAACTGGCTTTTGTTTAACACGATTAAATCCTCTTTGTTTTATTACAGACATCAATGGGAAAACAAACAGTGTGATCCAGATAAAGGCCTTGAGCAGCACTCTTGTTTCTGTCTCTCTTTCTTTTTCTCAGAGAGCTATCACCACCTTTCAGTGGACAGGCTTAAAGGAACTAAACCGGCCCACAGAAAATTGATGAGCCAAGCAGGGCAGGTGGACAGGAAAGCTTTGGGCCGAAGGGTAAGGGGATAGAAAAAGTGTGAAGCACTTATGTCCGTGACCAGATCAAGTGATAAGAGGACTGGCTTCCTTTGCTCTCCAATTAATTTTCTTCTTTTCAAAACAGTCTTAGCTTTCACGAAGCCCATGAGGATGCTAAGACATAGTCCCAGTGAAGTACAACAACCAAAGAAGCCTTGTTGCAGAGGTTGCAGCTGGACGTTGGATGTGTACTACAGACAGGAGCCCTTGAGTGTAGAGGTAGGGGATGCTTCAGAGAGTCACTAAATAGTGAATATTGACCAATAAAGAGGCAGTGGTTGTCGGAATTTTGTCAAGACTACAACTGAATCAGATCTAATATGATTTTCGAAGCAGTTGTTTCTGTATTAAATTAGTTACAACCCTAACTCCTTTTAAAAACAAAACATGGTCATTGTCAGTGTAATAGCCGCACTGAACTGACAGAAGCTGGGGTCTTCTGTATTCACATTTTAATTACCTCTCATCATTAGGAGTTTATTATTACCATCTCTTATCTTGTGATCTTAATTGGCTGCCTTCACAGGGGACACCAAGAAGCCAAAGCAGAAGCACTGGCAGCCTCCCAAAGAGGTGGCCAGATCAGTGGCACCTTACATTGATAGTGTCTGAAGTCAAGTATCATCAGGCTTCTTATGTTAGACTCGACTTGACATGGTTGCTTCTTCCAATGCTTGAATGTGGGCATGAGGCTGATTCAGTGGCTTCAAAATTACCCTGAGAGGCAGGGGCTTTTCATCCTTTTCATTATGGTTTTAGAAAGAGATATGACCTGTTATTATTCATTATGGCTCTTTTGGATTCTGGGGTGCGGTGGGGGCCGTTATTTTCCAAATCTGTATTCATTGACATTTGCAAATCTCCAGCATTGGTTGTAGTTATTTTGATACTTGCAACTCAAAAGTGTGAGTTGTAGAGTTCCTTTAAATTAAGTTTATATTAGCTACATTGAGCCTAAATAAACAATGGTAACCCAGTTTCCAAGATACTTGCTGTAATGTTGGAAATAATGACAATTTTTTGAGGCAAGAAAAAAAAAGATAGAGAAAGCTTAAGATGTAAACCTTCTACCTTGTCTATGGGAAAGAAAAAGACAGACAGGATTCCTTTATCTCTTTTTGCAAAAGGAAAATAAGTGAGTTTCAAATTTTAAACACTGGGGTTCACTTCCTAGAATTTCAGGTGAAACATACCACCCTACTCAGGTATTTACACATCAACTTCTGGGTCTGTCTTAAGGCATTCATAGAAAAAGCTAAGTCACACATAATCTAGAATTGAGTGATCATCAAAATTGAAAAAGAAAGACAATTTTTAAAAGATTACAGATATAAATGGTTTAGTTTAAGATTTTAATGATTAGTCTTCATATTTTCATTTCATGGCTAAAAGTACTATATTATCTGAATTTTTAATATACTCCTGACATTCCTTTAAAGATATTACAACCATCCATGGTGATCTTTCAACCTAAGGGAGGCCATCTACAATATTAAAGAGTGAACCATGTAAATGATTAGACTCTTAGGAGTAAAATGTTTTATCCGATTAATTGAACTAATATACACATTGAAGTCTTCAGGCTGAGCTGTCAGCCTGCTTTGTTTTCTTCCAAGAGTTTTATCAGAACACTAATATGCATGCTTTCTTTCTGACATGCTCTACAGCAATGCTGGAGAACAGGTCACTATATAAACAGGGCTTTGTATTCCACTTTTGTTTTGTTATAAATTTAAGTATAGGTAAATGTTATGAAAACAAACAACACAAGTGATAAGCCTACTCCACCTATGGAATTCCTGAACCAGAATGTAATGTCAATATCACTTCCTGTGATCATGAATATTCAAGTATAATTTCTAATCTGTAGGGAGGGTTTCAGATTTTAGAATGTATCTCATCAAACGTAATAACTGATCATATCCCTTCTACAAAACAGCTGAATTCTCAGTGAAAAGAAGCTTGACAAAATGGTGAACAATCCAGAGCACTGATTTACTATGAGACAGATAAATACAATCCAAGCTGTACAAGGACATGAAGACCTCATTTAAAAAAAAAAAAAATCTTGCCTTCTGTCTACTACCAGTTACAGCCTCTTGGAGGCCCCGCTTCTGTTGCTGGACCAGGCATTTTTTAGCCTCTGGAAGAGGAATGGTTCTCTTCTTATCCTCATTTGTGCTTACCTGATGGCTTTTCTCAGTAAAGACACGAAAATTTGCTCTATTTCTAAACTGTTTCACTGTACTGAAACAGGACTATGAAAATACAGCTGTTTTCCATATACTGGTAACAAAAAATGCAATGAAATATTATTTTAAGGAAGAGTTATCAAAACCGGGGTGCCAATCACTCTGAGGAGCAGAGTAAAAATTATTTGCACTTCAATATTTATATTTATTACAAGAAAAAAGTTTCTTTTTGTAGAAAGAAGGTGCAGAAAAGGGCACAGTATTAGCTAAATATTGTACCTTAGAACATCAGTCATTTCCCTCTCAATAGTACGGAAAGGGTCTAATTTATAAGTTTTTCCATCTCCCTGTTATGCTGGCTTGTAAGTTCTGACACTGCTACTGGTATGTTAATGAGAAGCTAGCGTTCCATTAAGAGAAAACCATATGCTCTGCTGCCTACTGTGAAAGAGAAAGCATGTAATGTGGCTGTTGCCTTAGCAACACATTAATTCATTTTGTCAGTGTTGGCACAGATCATTTCATTTATAAGAAAACAAGTATAATAGTTTACCACATCTATAATATTTACAGTGTTTCTGTTACAAAACAGTGACAAAATGAGTTTAAAAAATAGAGTTGGTATAATATCATTAAAATATGGAATTTGTGGTAAAAATTTCCCTGTAAAAATGGAAAAAAAAATGAAGATTGGTGTAAAATTTCTTTTCACAATCCTACTTAAAACATTTTAACACCAAACTGTTTGCTTTTTAGCATATTTGTATTATACTAATAATGTGCGTCTGCTGCAAAAAAAAAATTAGCCCATGAAAAACACAAGTGCATTAACAGTTTCTAATGAATGTTAAACAAAATATTTCATACAACAGTTTTGTTAAATTACAACCATTATAAACCTAATCGTATGCTAGCGTGTTACTCATAACAAGGCTAAACATTTATCCAGTTTTATCTGTTCTCCCAGATGTTTATTAGTATTCTAGCGCTCCTAAAATATTTAAATTAAACCACCCTATTTTCTCATGTGAATGCATTTTGGGTTTTATTCATAAAAGATGTAGTCACATGTATATCTAAATAAATATAGTACACTGTATATGCTTTATGCACAAGTGATACTTAATGTGAATTGAGATAATCCGAAGGCATGATAAAGGAGGGAAGTGATTAGAGGGAAGATAAGTCCTGTTTATTCCAGCCTGCACCTGCAGCCGAGTATCAGTTCTACCCATCCTCGGGTTATTGCACACCTGTAAACACACATTCTTAACAGCCAACACTCTGCATCTGGGATGCTCACCTACCTTTTCTTAACCAATAAAAGGGAACCATGAAGAAGATAGCGAGCAACTATCATTTGCTAGTTTATGTAGTGATTTGAGTTTTATGTCATTTGAAAGGGAGCATTTAAGCATTTACATGAGTTATACAAATTGGTACAAACCAGTATAGGGCTGGCCATCTAAGTAATGAATGGCCAATTATACTTGCAACACTATAAAACACCTTCCTAAAATATCAGTGTTTCGTGGGTTCATGCAAAGCTTCATAAACCAAATATGGGTGTTTTGATTTCTACGCCCTATTATTGCATCAAAGCTCTAAGTTTGGATGGGATTCTTTCTAATTAGAACCCAAGACCCAAGAGTACTTTAAAGAGTCTCCTATACAGACCTGCAATGTGATCTCTCCAAAAAAACTCTTAAGAAAATAAAATTTATGATTAGCTTTGATGAAAATGACATATTATCTCTGCTTTGATAGGAATAAAATACTTTGAATGGCTACATCACTAGAAGAGAAAATATAACCAAACATCAATGTGATTTTATGTGATGCGAAATTAAATTTCTCTGAAATGTAATCATATCACATTGACTCACCCAATAAAAGTAACTTAATGAAGTATTTTATCTAATTCATATGTTTTGCTTATTAGTTTGTGGTACTTGAAAAAATAAAGCTATAAACTTTTTAAGATCCTTCTTTCAACCATGCTACACCTATCAATGAGACTAGTTTGTCAGCAGTTAAATGATGCCACATTTATGATTTAAGTACACTAAATTATAGGTAGCTTTGTAATGAAATAGCTTGATTAGACTTACAACAAGTAATATGATACATATTACTGCAATAAATAAAAAAAATCTTGTGATAAATAAAACGTTGTGCTCTGAAGAGTTTTATTATTTTCCTTTCATTTTAAAAACAAATAATATTGGCAAGGATTTTATTCTAAATCGCTCTCTGTATATATATATCAAAAATTACTATGTGGTCAGAGGGATGGCTCAGAGGTTAAAAGCACTGGCTGTTCTTTCAGAGATCCTGAGTTCAAGTCCCAGCAACCACATTGTGGCTTACAACCATCTGTAAAAGGGATTTGATTTCCTCTTTTGGGTGTGTGCATGAATACAGAACACTCATATTAAATAATAAATAAATAAATAAATAAATAAACAAACAAATATTTTTAAAAATCACTAGAAATAAGATTTAAAGAAGGGGAAACCCACACATTTATTTTTCTTGTACTTATTATTGTGATTATCATCCTTTGACATATAAGCAAAATATTTTCTGTATTTAATTATTCTCTTTTTTCTGATGATAATTTTATAAATCCATATTCAAAACTAAAAATAAACAATTATACTTGCATTATTTGACAATATGGAATATGCATACACACACACACACACACACACACACACACACACACACACACACACATATATAATGTCCTCAACCAGGCTAATTATCAGTCCTCTCCTTGTAGCATAAACTCATATTATTTTTATACAAAAGCATGATGACTACAGCAGGCAGATCACAACTTCAAGTTATGTTCAAGGTTATCCATGTGCCCTTCTATCAACCTACACCCACATACCAGTTTTTAGCCCTAACTGCTCCACAGGTTAACTGACATGTTTTAATCTAAGGATATGAACTCTGGCAATATTAAATCATTATGCTGCTTCACAACTATTTACTCACAATATTATAAAATAAACCCAGTAATTGAAACGTATATATGGCTGAAAGAGATGGCTCACCCAATAGTTATGAGCAACAACTGCTCTTGCATGCAACTCAGGTTTAGTTCCCAGCTCCCATAGGACAGCTCACAACTGGCTGTTCCTACAGTGCCAGGGACTTACTTAATGCCCTCTTGTGGTCTTTGTGTTTACTGCACATGTATGTAGTATGAATACATACATGTAGGCAAAATATTCAACACATAAAATAAATCCTTTGAATCGTTTTATATATATATAGTGAATTCAAAAGAAGTTAAAATAGGCGTTGCTTGTATATCTTAAGAATTGTAAAGGAAAAGAAATGAATTATATAAAATGGATCTATCTATAAATCTTTAGAAAATAATGCATGCCACCTAATAATGCTTGAACAGATATTTGTGGAATAAGTGGACATAACATACATAATAAAAATTTGCATTCATTCTTCCTTTCTTATAACATACTTACTAAGTTAATTGTATAAGTAATTTCACAAATGGGGAATTTTGCACAAGAGTGTTGACTGTAAGCACTGGTAATTTCACAGTCACAAATAAGGCTTAGCTATGGAATTAAACTATTTATGTAACATTATTTCATTTAAGTTTAGTTCAGAGTAGATTTACTAAGTGTTGGTGAGGCAGAGACTGAATTAAATGACTTCCCAAGTTTGTTAGGACTTTGAGATTTAAAAAGTTTAAAATGCTTCTACTAAACGAAGGCCTGAATAACTTCCACACTTCCACATCTTCAATACTTGTCCTTGCTTTTGTTGAAGGATGTGGCTTGCTATACTGTCAATAAGAAATTTACAACATAAGTAATTCTGTAATCATAATGTGAAAAATTATATATTCCATATTTCATCTTAAGATTTTATTTTATCTTAAAATCATAAAGTAAAATGCAAATTTTCATTTGCCATATTATTTAACTCCACAAAAGGCTTTTTTGTTAACTAATTATTTGATTTATTTACATCCCAAATCCTATCCCTGAGCCCCCCTCACAGAGTTCTTCGCCTGATCCCTCCTGCCCTTCACCTCTGAGAGGGTGCTCCCCTGCCCTCATCCTCCTTCACTTGGGCATCAAGTCTCTACAGGATCCTCTCCCATTGTGGCCAAAGAAGTCATCTGCTACATATGTACTGGGGGCCTGTGACAGTCCCATGTATGCTCCTTGGTTGGTGGTTTAGCCTCTGGGAGCTCCCAATGATCCAGGTTACTGCACACTATTGGTGAAATTGGTTTTATTGGTTATTTTATTATCATTTCAAATTTTGCCCTCCCTCCCTGTTTCCCCTCTGCAACCCCCACCCCACTCTCCCTCCCCCCTGCTTCAATAAGGGTGCTTTCCCATCCACCTACCCATTCCCACTGCCCTAGCATCACCCTACACTGGGGCATCAAACCTCCACAGGACCAAGGGCTTCCCCTCTCACTGATGGCAGATAAGGCCATTCATCCTCTGCTAATATGCAGCAAAAGACCATTGCCTAGTATACTACTGTACTATAGACAAACAGAACTGTGCTAAGAAATATTTGTTGTGACCTCTGTTGTTTCTTTAGAAAATTCAGAGCCTTTAAAGAAGTTTTTCTTACTCATTTTCCTCGAAGGCTTAGTATTCACTAATTAAACGAGGAAGATATTAATTTAGTATGTATACTATATGCCTTAATTCTATAATCTTTAAAATATTTCTGTAAGTTGACCTTAAAAGTACATTTGGAGATAGAAACATCCCCCAAGTTCATCTGACAATTGGTTTAAATAACCACCATGAATTTTATCTTCTTATTTCCATTCCATTTTGGACAAAAGCATCAGCAGCCTAGCAGCAGAGCAGAACAACATAGAAACATTCCCAGAACAACGTAGAAATATTCATGGTAGCTGCAGAATGGATATCTCACTGGACAGACCCATGTCTTAGGCAGCTGAGGATGACTTCTTTTGTGCTCTTTTAACTTGCTTTATACTACTTAGATTCAGAAAACAAACAAACAAAAACATGCACCTCAAAAACACTCTTATGGTACAGAACATGCAGCAAAGAAAAACAAATATCATTTAGTTAGAGTTCCTCCTTAGGTGTGAAAATAAAATGAAAGTTTAACTTAGTCACTCGATCTCGGGAGGACTAGGGTAAGTCATGCCTGTAACCATCAGAGGGCTGAAGGAGAGAAGGCAGCAGGCCAGTCAGGACAGCACAACTCTAAGTCTTAAAACCAAAGCAAAACCAAAATGAACAACAAACAAAACACCCAACCCAACCCTAACAGAGCAAAGCAATGACGAGTTAGTAAAATCTTAAAAATGGGACTTATCTGATTAATGCATGTGACTGTGTATTAAGAACAGCCTTTCTTTGTTTTCCTTTGTTTAACAAGGGGTATCCAAATTTTCTGTCTATTTTTTTAATACTTCAGAAATGTGAAGATTCTGGCTTCTTTGCTGTGTATTGTTTGTAGAATGGACGTCAAATTGATCCCACTAAATGTTTGATTACCAGAATTCAGTGGTAGGTTAAATTTACCCTTCCCTACGAGAGGTGACGTTATTATGTTCAGATGTAAATTATCTGCTTCTTAGTTTTCATGTTTTAAATATGAAAATTATTTTAATCACAATTTGTTCATAGAATTGTAAACTTACTGTTAAAATTTAAATAGTATCTAATATTATATTAGCTTCAATAAGCATAAAATGTTATAATATCACACGAATATTACAAGTAATAACTATTCATATGATATCATTTTAATAAATTAGTTTTTGAATTTAAGAATTATTTGATGTGTAACCATAGATTTAACATAAGTCTGAGTTTTTTAAAATCAATTTTCTACAGTTCACTTATAAACTACCAAATGACTAAGGAAATTTGATTTAAAGTGGCATTTGGCTCGATAAATTTTACATTTAATTAAAAATTTTCAACCAGTTCTAAATTAATTCTTCAGTTTAGATTCTTAAATTAACATATAATAATTGATACTTTATTGTTTTATGTTATTTAACTATGTATACCCATTATTTATTTTTATGCTTAGTCATTTTTATTGGATATTTTATCTATTTACTTTCAAATGTTATCCTCTTTCCCGATATCCCCTCTAGAACCTCCCTATCCCATCCCTCCTTTTCCTGTTTCTATGAAAGTGTGCCCCCACCCACCCACTCCTGCCTCCCCACCCTCGAATTCTCCTACAATGGGGCATCAAGCCTTCACAGGACCTTGGGCCCCTCCTACCATTGATGCCCCGACAAGGCCATCTTCTGCTACATATATGGCTAGAGCCATGTCCCTCCATGTGTACTCCTTGGTTGGTAGTGTAGACCCTGAGAGCTCTGGTTGGTTGATATTGTTGTTCTTTCTATGGGGTTGCTACTTTAGTCTTTTCTCTAACTCCTCCATTGGGGACCCTGTGATCAGTTCAATAGTTGGCTGCAAGCATCTGCCTTTGTATATGTCAGGCTCTGGCAGAGCCTCCCAGGAGACAACTATATCAGTCTCCTGTCAGCAAGCACTTCTTGGCATTCTCAATAGTGTCTGCTTTTGGTGACTATATAAGGGATGGATCCCCAAGTGGGACAGTCTATGGATGGCCTTTTCTTCAGTCTCTGTTCCACACATGTCTCTGTATTTGCTCCCATGAGTATTTTGTTGCCCTTTCTAAGACGAACTGAAGCACCTACACTTTGGTCTTCCTTCTTCTTGAGCTTTATGTGGTCTGTGAATTGTTTTTTTTTCTTCTATTGGTAAGATTTATTAAAAATGATAAAGAGAAGACATATCTGGTGTTTATGGTCATGCTATATACATACTTATTATGCTCTACATAAATTTGGAAGTGATTTTTAAATTTTTTCTGGAATTATGCTTCCAAGTATCTATATAAACATCTTTAAAGCTTGATGTACACAATATTTGCTCATGTATGTATCTACGTGTATATCATGAGCCCCCACCTCCGGCTCTTGGTTCCTGAATATCTTTCCAGACTTTTGAGGCTTTAGAAGTGTGGTCTTAGACATTAAATTTTTGAACACTTATCCATTATTATGTGGTTATCTGAGTTAATCTATAACATAAAATTTCATCTAGCTAAAAAGACAATCTCCATTCTAAATTAGAATATACATGGCCCCTGGTAACTGTCTGTCCATCTTTTCTTTCTTTATTTTCCCAAATACAAACAAAGTCTATATCTATAGACTCTTTGAATTCATAACTATACAAAACATTTATTACAGAACAGATTTTTCTAGTAATTCAAATTCTAATATTTCATTTCTATTTTGAATATAATAAGCATCCTCTAAATTGGTATTTCAAGTGGTATGATGTATTTTATTTAAAATATAAAAATTCATCCTTGAAATAACACATTTAAGAGGCCTCCTTTACAAATAAAAATGTTGAAATACGATGCTGTGTAACTTGGTCTAAGTACCTAAACTTGGTCCCAGATGAGTCAATTTGGTCCACAATTGTTTATTTTATTTTTATTTTTATTTTTATTTTTATTTTTTAGGTTCACTTTTTTCTTTCTTTTTTATTAGATATTTTTTATTTACATTTCAAATGTTATTCCCTTCTGTGAATTGTTATTATTTATTTTATCATCATATTTTGCACATTAAGCACAAATGGGTGTAATATATCTAAAATTATAGAAAGTGTTATTTTCTTTTTACCTTTGATGTTTCTCCTGTTAAACCCATAGTAAATTATTACACTGAATATAGTATTACAGATTTTGATGGCCATCCAACAGGAAGTCCATTGACTCATTAGATTGTCCATTTACTGTAGCTATACAACTTTACCTTTAAAATGAGTGAAGTATGCACAGTATCATTGCAAACACTTTAGAATTTTAGGCTTTATAAAGAATGTTAATCTAAAAAATATATGTGCATCTTGGCTTGGTAAGTGCAAGATCTCTCAGAAAGTTATAATCTGTAATTTTTTATGTAAAATGTGGATGTTCCTGAAACATTGAGTGCATTTATTGCCAGAACCAAAAAAAGTATTTTACTAAAATTATTAAAAAGGTGAGTGAGGAAGAGAAGAAAGAAAGAAGAGGAATTCCTAAAAAGAATAGAAGTAGAAGGTATTTTCCTGAATGATTGAACAATACTTAAAATTGAAGAGGAAACTTAGAAACTGTGTGTGTGTGTGTGTGTGTGTGTGTCTGTATGCACGCGCTCACGTATGCGTATACATGCACCTGCCTACACATGAGAAAGAACCTTACTAAAGACAACTATGGTTCTATATAATTAAAAAAGTAAGAGGCTCCCAGGACCCAAGAGCCCCCAGTAGAAACTGAGCTGGAGTCTGATGTGCACCATAAAAGAGGCCAACGGGTGGCACAGTTGGGTTGAGACAGCTATGTTGTCTGGCAAGCAAGGGGATAAGTTTGGAATTAGGAAGAAGGAACAACATGAAAATATGGTGCAGACACAAGGTTGCCCTAAAGGAAAACTAAACTCAGAATTATTTCCCCACCAGTGGAAAAAAATAGCAATTAAATCACTCAAAAATACCCTGTGAGCTATAGTACTAACATAGACTATTGGACTACAGCATTTGGCAGATAGTGGCAGCCTCTTGGAGCTTTCTGACTGATGGAACCAACAGCCAGTCACCACAGTGAGCAGTCACAGTGCCATGGAGCTAACAATCGGTTGGGATCAATGGCCAACCACACTGATGCAGAAACAGTTACAGTCTCATGTAGCCCACAGGATGATAAAATACACAGCTAGTGATTAACTCACCATCAAATAAACTCTGCCTAACTTTTTGTAAGGAAGAAATCAAAAGGATGTAGTTTTGACACACATGCTGCACTATGGGAGATAGCAAGAACAGTTACATGATAGAAGAAATAGAACAGTGGTTCTCAACCTGGGAGTCACGGCACCTTTGTAGGGGCTTCAGATGACCAACCCTGTGACAGGGGTAGCCTAATACTATCAGAAAACATGGGTATTTATTTATTTGCATTACAATTCATAACCATAGCAAAATTACAGTTATGAAATAGAAACAAAAATAATTATATAGTTGCAGTTTACCACAACTGGAGGAACTGTATTAAGGAGTCACAGCTTGAGGAAGGTTGTAGAAGAAAAACCCACACTGGTAAGCCCTTAAATAGAAAAGAATTTACAGTGTTTGACATAGTAGACAATGACCCATGTGGCCATTGATTTGCTGTTACAGACAAAACTGAAGAAATGGGCATAGAATAGGAGTTATAGGTAGTTAGAACTCCACGGTAGTAATTTCGTTGTGTTTATGTTGCACAAAGACTGTGATCTGGAGAAAGAATTTACTGTGTGCTTTTGGTGGTAATAGCAAGGAATATAGTAGGTGCAGGATGCTACAATTGAAGACACTATCAACAAGATGGGATTGCTAAAGGTGAGATTTGGAGAGTGAATTGATCAGAATAGTACCAGCAAATGTATGCAAAATAGGGAAAGGAGAATGATAGGGAAACTTGGGATGGGGAAACCTTTGTTATTATTCTCTCCTTTATAAAGGTTGAATAATACAACAAAGTAAAAATAAAAAAGTTAAATATTGTATTTTAATGAATTATTTGAAAATTCCATATATGAATGCTATGTATTACTATCAAATTCCTTCCAACTCCTCCCAATCTACTCCCCAACTCTTTCCATCTCACTGTCCTTTAAAAAAACATTGATTCAAGTAATGTGCTGCCCATATACTAATGGGTATGGAGCCATCTGCTGTAGTGTGGTCACCAAAACATGGCCATGACCTTAAGAGAAACTTACTCTTCTTCCCCTAGAATGAGCAGTACCTCAGCTAGGGTAGGTGCTCATGAGCCACTTCCAGAGTATCTTTTCAAATTTTATAATTCTTAATCATTTCCAATGCCAAACTTCAGTTTAAAATTCCTATGCCAGCAAGATTTTGCTGACAGGACCCCCGATATAACTATCTCTTGTGAGGCTATGCCAGTGCCTGGAAAATACAGGAGTGGATGCTCACAGTCATCTATCAGATGGAACACAGGGCCCCTAGTGAAGGAGCTAGAGAAAGTACCCAAGGAGCTAAAGAGGTCTGCAACCCTAAAGGAGGAACAACAATATTAACTAACCAGTACCCCCCAGAACTATGTATCTAGTTGCATATGTAGCAGAGGATGGCTTAGTTGGCCATCAATGGGAGGAGAAGCCTTGGTCTTGGGAAGATCATGTGCCCCAGTACAGGGGAATGCCAGGGCCAGGCAGCGGGAGTGGGTGGGTTGGGGAGCAGGGCAAGGGGAGCATATAGGGAACTTTCGGGAGAGCATTTGAAATGTAAATGAAGAAAATATCTAATAAAAATTCCTGTGTGATCTTTAAAATTAAATGACGAAATTTATTGCAAGAGTTTGTGAGATACAATATTTTATTCAGTTGTTTGTGTCCATTTCCCAAAGAATAGGCTATTCTGGATCTGCTGTTCCTTAGCTTATTCTCCAGGAGGATGAGAATGCCCAGGTCCCATTTTCAGTGTCAGAGAGCTTCCTCTGACCACTGTGATTCTGGTACCAGCACAGATCACTAATTTGCATTCTGCTCATTCTATGCCCCATTTGGTAATGATCAGACTTTGTAAAACTTAAGGCTATATTAGCCTTATAAAATAATTGTAAATCTGCTACTTATTGTCATGTTCATTTCTGAAGAATATTTAACTAAAATTAGCTT
The DNA here is from genome assembly GCF_000001635.26 of Mus musculus. Taxonomy (NCBI): domain Eukaryota; kingdom Metazoa; phylum Chordata; class Mammalia; order Rodentia; family Muridae; genus Mus; species Mus musculus. The sequence goes on along the minus strand of NC_000078.6, from coordinate 50,285,414 downwards.
AATTATAGAATCATGAATAAATTTACAGTATTGAATTTATTTTTTATTGCCTATGCAATTTAAGCACATCTATATAATACTACTTTTTGGTTTTAAAGGAAAGAAAATATCTATGAATTTATATAAATGTGAATTCTTATTCGGACCTCTTGCCACAACATAAATTGTGAAGTTTTTTAAAGTACACATCAGAGATTTAAACTTTTGCTATTGATAAAACAAAAACTATTATTGTCAGTCCCTAATAAGGAAAAGGGATGTTTGAGAGTTTTGCCTTCGTGTGTGTGTGTGTGTGTGTGTGTGTGTGTGTGTGTGTGTGTGCATGTGCATGCTGAAAGCATGCCTGTTACCTACTGGGGTCAGATACACTGGAACCAGATTACAGACACTTGTGAGATATCATGTGGATATAATAAACAAAAGCAAGCTGCTCTGCAAGAGGAACAAGTGCTCTTAATTGGTGCCATCTTCCCAGGCCTTACATATAAATTTTGTGAATCTTGTGGGTGATGCGTCCTGTATGATGATGCAAGCCTAACATTCACAAGATTTTGGGTTTGATTACCAATGCCATAAAAAATTAGATGTAAAAGTAACTTTTATTGACATGATGTAATTGCCATCTTGGAGACTTACTGCTGAGTAAACTTACCCTTTCTAGCTTTTTCTGAACTCTGTATGCCTGGTTCAATTCAGCTGTTCTGGTCCAAACTCCTCTCTAAGCTGATTGATTCAAACTGACTTCTCTTGGTTTCTGATTGAATTGCTCTGCTTGGCTTCAAACTAACTCTGGCAATCTGTTTTAATCTTCTGGCTCCTTCTCATTTTGCTGACTTTTTCTGTCTTTATCTGTGACCTGTCTCTGTAAAACTCACAGTAATCTCTCTCTCTCTCTCTCTCTCTCTCTCTCTCTCTCTCTCTCTCTCTCTCTCTCTCTCTCTCCCTCTCTCTCTCTCTCTCTCTGCACAAAATGAATTCAACTCAGTTCCACTGTCAACACTCTCAACTGACTGAACTGCACTGCACTGAACAAAAACCAACTGTTAGGGATTTGTACTAAGGGCTTGTCTGGATTCCAGCAGGATCATATAGCTCGATATGGTTTTTGGATGTGATCCCTTGCCAGAGCAGCCATGTTGCTGGATTAAAATTCCTCTACAAATAGATAAGTTTTAATTTTAACAGTTGGGCAACAGAGGCCACGAGATCAGGAGTTTTGGCTACAAAGTGAATTTACGTCTAGCTTGAGATGTAAGACCCCATCTTAAGTAAAATCAAAGGGTTGTTTTGTTTTGTTTTGTTTTTTAAAAAGAGCTTGTTAATTTCCTTAAAACTCTGATGTTACTATTTAGGAAAAAGTATTTTTAATACTTTTCTTTATTAGCTAATGGCTGAGTTCAGAGAGATAGCTTGCTTGGCCATTCAAAGCATTAGCTGCATTTGCAGAGGACCCAGGTTGGATTGCCATGAGGCAGCACCCAGCTACCTATACCTTCAATTTCAGGGGATTCAATGCCAACTTCTGTACTGTGCTGGCACTTAAAGTACATTTGGAACTACATACACCTAGGCAGTCATGCATGAGTATGTGGTATGCATGAATGCACATGTGTATACACACACACACCACACACCACACACACACACACACACACACACACACACACACACACAGAGAGAGAGAGAGAGAGAGAGAGAGAGAGAGAGAGAGAGAGATTAATATTCTACTCTTAAAAAAGTAACACAGGAAAAGCAATCCAAACTCAGTCATATTGGTTACTATTTTCTTTGGCTAATTTCAACATTCTGTGTCTATTATTTTATGAAGAAGTCTTGTCACTTGTGTCTCCTGACTAAATCTTGGAAAAAATAGTTTTCAAAATTCAACCTGTGTTTTGAAACTATAGTCATATACTTTAAACTTCAAACAAAAAAGAAGTTTTAGTTTTACATTTTAAGAAGTAGATATCAAGGCCGGGCATGGTGGCACACGCCTTTAATCCCAGCATTTGGGAGGCAGAGGCAGGCGGATTTCTGAGTTCAAGCCTGGTCTACAAAGTGAGTTCCAGGACAGGCAGACCTATACAGAAAAATCCTGTCTCGTAAAACCAAAAAAAAAAAAAAAAGCAAACAAACAAAAAAACTAAGTGAGGTAACCCAATCACAAAAGAAGTCACTTGATATGCACTCATTGATAAGTGGATATTAGCCCAGAAACCTAGAATACCCAAGATACAACTTCCATAACACAAAAAAATCAAGAAGGAAGACCAAATCATGGATACTTCATTCCTCCCTAGAATAGGGAATAAAATATCCATGGAAGGAGTTGCAAAGACAAAGTCCGGAGCTAAGAGGAAAGGATGGACCATCCAGAGACTACCCCACCTGGGGATCCATCCCATAATCAGCTACCAAATGCAGACACTATTGCATACGCCAGCAAGATTTTGCTGAAAGGACCCTGATATAGCTGTCTCCTGTGAGGCTTTGCCAGTGCCTGGCAAATACAGAAGTGGATGCTCACAGTCATCTATATGATGGAACAGAGGGCCCCCAATGTAGGAGCTAGAGAAAGTACCCAAGCACTGAAGGGTTTTGCAACCTTATAGGTGGAACAACAATATGAACTAACCAGTACCCCCAGAGCTTGTGTCTCTAGCTGCATATGTAGCAGAAGATGGCCTAGTCGGCCATCATTGGGAAGAGAGGCTGCTTGGTCTTGCAAACTTTATATGCCTCAGTACAGGGGAATGGCAGGGCCAAGAAGTGGGAGTGAGTAGGTAGAGGAGCAGGGCTGGAGGGGGGGGTATAGGGGACTTTTGGGATAGCATTTGAAATGTATATGAAGAAAATATCTAATAAAAAAATTAAAAATAAAAGAGATAGATATCAGATTTCTTTGACTGTCTTTGTCACCATCTGACTTCTGAATGCATATTTGTTTAAATCCTTTGACAAAGTTTTATGTTAGCTACTGGGTCTCTCTCTCTCTCTCTCTCTCTCTCTCTCTCACACACACACACACACACACACACACACACACACAGTCAATCTTTGAATTTCAGGCAAATCCTTTAACTGTTTTCTTTTAAAGTGTACATTAGAACAGTTACTTCCATGAACTCCAAAGTTATGACAGAAATTATATAATCTAAACTGTGAAGGAATGATTACTGCAAACTCCTTGTATCTGATGTCTTTAACTATCATTTTGAGAAATATAGCTCTGTAGCCAAGGAAGTTCTCAAGAAAAGTCTGAAAACCATATCCTTCGATATCTCTGGCTGACAGTCATCTGTACCAAAGCAGAGAAAGAGCAGAGTACAAGAAGAACTCTGTGGCTTTTCTTTCCTTGGTCAGCAAAAGAAAGGATGATGCCACCAGTTTCTGTGCCTAAGTTTTAAGATGACATACACCTTATTAAAAACAAAATAAGTTAAATTTACCAGACAAGATAAAGTCTACCTTTTCCCTTGCTGAAATTGATGTAGTATGGATATATAAAATTATCCCTAAAAAAATAAGACCACAATAAATAGAGAAAAGGCAGCTGCATTCTTGGATATTGTCACAAGAGGGCATTTATGGATTAACTCATTGCATTTTTTTCTGTATTTGAGAACACTAGAAAACATTTCTAACATGTACAGTCTAAGAATAATTAAGAAAAATTATCAGAGGGATGTCTCTAAATTTTATAACAGAATTTGTACCATTTCTGCTTTAGGAAATTGGCTTAGTTTTCAGAAATTTCTGTCAAACGAAGAGTTGTACATATTTATAGATTTTAGATGTCAGCAGCTCAATATCCCCAAATATTGAGACCCTAAAAATAGCATTATCTAAATCATGCACCCACAATTTGTTTCTTGTGTTTGCTTATATTCTATTATACAACAGATATATAAAAGAAGTCATATTACAACTAGTAAAAGGTTATTGCATATTAAAACACAGTTCTATCTTTGTGTGGAAAAACAAGGTAATTAATATTCCTAAGTATTTTGAAAGCAGGTGCCATTTAGACAACACAAGCACAAACATCATAACAAATAATGAAAGGCTCGGTCATATTAGGAAGGAGGTAAAGTAAACTGGTAGAGAGAAAGTAATTTGGCACACAAGGAGGAAAATAGAAACCATTACTTAACAGTTTTACTTGAAGCAGGTAACCCTGAATTTCCTAATAGATTCATCTTCACTATGCCAGCTCTCAAGTGGCCTTGGGCCTGCGGTAGATAGTCAGGGAGCATTGTAGATGAATATAGAAAAGCGTCTCATATCAAGGGTAAATTTAGAGATGTCAGGACAAGAGAGAATTTTCAGAGATTGTTAATTACGTAACTTTCTTGTTGCAGTGATTTCTGTTAAATTTTCAGATTCCACGGGTAACTTTGTCCAGTCACTTGAGATTTTCAAGTAATGGCAAAGCTGGTACAAGGTGAGCAAAGCATCAGGAGAGTCAAGGTGGCACTGTTTCCGTGTTTATCTGCAAGAACAAAGCAGGTGAAGATATAGGCAGCTATCCTAAGGACTCCTGGAATCCATCCAGGTTAACAGAATGAGACCCTACACATAAGGAAGGAGCCCCATACCATTTACCCAACTTATCTAATAGTGTGCAAAGTTCTCTTCTTAATGGATCAAACAAGCAGAAACCAGCTATCAGAATGTTTAGTAAACATTAGATAATCATTTTATATAATTTCAGTCAAATGTACAGAAAGGAAGCATTTTAGATAACCTGCCATCTTATTAGGGAAAAGCACACAATTTCCTTTAGGCATTTCAATATAATCAAAACATCCTTCAGATTTGTTCTCATACTTACGTGGCAGCCTCAGCTTTCACAAGCCATTGCTATCATGCAATACCATAGAAGACAGTGAGAGAAGATGAGCCATCAAAACTGTTGAGTTTAAAAGTCCTGGATCCAGAGCTCAACTCCAATACATACTAAAAGAAAAAAAAAAAAGGTTTTCTTATCTATAAAATTAAAATGACGTTATTTGCATCAGTGAACTATTCTAGGTAGCAAATTTTAGCATGTATAATTTCCCTGATGAATAAAAGGTAGTCCACAAACTTCGGAGTTTATATTTAAAGGACCATAGACTTTAACATCCTCGTTGGAAATGTTAAGACTGTGGTAGCTACAGAGATGATCACAAAGTACAATACACGCCTTTTGCATTTTCATACATACTTGCAATCAGTTTGAACATGAGGACACTTCTGACTAATTAGAGGTGGTTGGAGTGATAGATGTCATTTTCAGGCCCAGACAATTAAAAGCTACAAGCTATCCTCATCAGTACCACCTCCTACCACGCTGCTCTTGAAACCTGGTACTGAGACAGTGGCACCTCATTATAACAAGGCCTTTCTCAGCTGAACTGTCTCAGCACACCATAATGCACTGGAATCAGAGCAGACCAGTATTTGATCCATGTGAAACCTAAAGTACAGGGAGTGATCACTGATCAGTAGGGGTTAAATTATTACTGCAGCATAATGCAGTTTAGCTAACTAAGGTCATGATTTTTACCCCGCCCCCCAAAACCGTATTTCATGAATAGGAAAACTAGACTCTAGAGAAGTAAGTTAATGTAAAAAGAAAGACTAGAATGCAAACAATGAAAAGAAAATGGTAGTATAGGCTCTTCCCCAAGATTTATCTCATGTAAATTACAGGCTATGCTCTTAATACCCTCTCTATAAATATGCCAGATATATATTCCAAACATATTTTTAAAAAATTTTTTCAGATATTCTTCTCTGGGTCATTATTGTCTTATTATTTTTCAGATGTCTTTAGTTTACCCAAGTTCTAAATTGAGAGAATCAATTACTATAGCCTACAAAAGATTATTTATACCACTTTCCCCTAAATGGGAATTTTTCTATGTTAATGTATGTATTAGTTGAAAGTTCTGGCTACATTTTGTTTTTCAGGTTTTTTTTATACCTCATGAGAATATTAACACTATCATTCATTATAAAGGATTTTTTGTTTCATATTTCATATACATATTGATGTTATCTTTGACATTTTATGTTTCATTACCTATTAGTTGGAAGATTCAAAACAATGCTCTAACTATTTGATGGACATGAAATGAGCTTTAAGAATATAATTAAAAGAAGGAAAATGACTGTAGGACACATTCTTCAAGGACAGTTACTTAAGAGAAGCCAGTGGGAAACTGAGGAGGAACCTTCATATAAGGGAATGAACAGTCCAAAACTAAGTTCTAACGAGTCACAGGAAAGAACGAGTTTCAAGAAATTGGCCATAAGGAAGCATCACATGAGCAGTGAAAAATAGAGCTGAGGAAAAGTGATCTTTGGTAGGTTTTGAGAATAATGATTCTTTTTCTGAAATACAGTATATCATTCATTCTCTGGCAATGCGTCTATGCATACACTAGTTTGTGATCATGTCCATCCCCTGTTCCTTCCACTAATTCTTCCCAGATTCATTGCCATCCTCTCTTATTTTCTTATACACCTTCCACCTATCTCTTATATAGTCTGCTTATGTTCAGTACAAAACAAGGAAGGATTTCTAAGGTTTTTTCTCTGTGCAACATGAGGCATAGTACTAGGCCCATCAGGAGCACTGTTTTATTCTAGATGTCATCAAACCAACCAACCAACCAAACAAACAAACAAACACCAAAGCAGTATTAGGCATCAGTCTCCAAGAAGAGTATGGCAGATTGAACCCTTTCGAGTTAATAGCCAGATGCCAAACAACTCCTTCATACAAATGAAATTTTCTGTTATTCCAAACCATCCCTATACTCCTTTCCCCCTTTCCTCATCTCTCCTTGGTCCCTCCCCAGTCTGTTTTATTCTCTTTCCCTCTCATACTATCCTTTCCCCTCTTTTGTCAGAGTGAGACCCAGTGCTCAGGAAAACATAGGCGCATAAACTCAAAAGAGATGAGGAGGTATCAAGGTATAATGAGTTAGCCATACTGTGTGAATTCTGTTTTTGTCACAACATTAAACCTTTCTTAAACTAAATACTGTATGAAGAAAGCTTGCTGGTGTTTGTTTTTGTTGGTCTTTTGGTCATAGCACTACTTGAATCACACAGGGACTTAGCAGAGTTCAACAATATACTAGTACTAAATTATCTTAGTAAGAGAAAAAAAGAAGAGTTCTGAACAAATATCTAATTAAACTTGGCACTTGAAGATTGCTCCCTTGGAGTATTTATGTTAAACATGAGATATGATATGATGAGCCAGAATTCAAGGACTTGATATTACTCATATATCTTCTATAGCCATGTTATAAAGATAAGAATTGTTATTGCCATTATTATTGTTATTAACTGCTATTATTTGAGGCAGAATCTTGGCCCTGAACTCTATTGACCTTCAGATTCAGCCTTTGCAGCTTGAGTTCTAGGATTATAGGTGAATAATCACACCCCTTATATTCAGTGATTGGTAACTGGGAGGCTCCCAGAATTCTAGGCAAGTGCACTTGTCCAGCTGATCCAGAAGTTTATATTATAGTACACTGATCAATAAGCACAAATATTTCTCAAATATAGTATCTAGGATATTAAACATGCAGTATTAGCTTTCCAGCTTTTACTGGAATTTACTTTATGATCATATTATCATAAGTGAAAAATTATAAAAGAAGGCTACATTAAAAAGATATATCACATTAAGTAGAAATAATTTAATACTATCAGTGTAAATTCTCAACTGTACCTCAGGCACTACATCAGAACTTCTGGAGGTGGTTCTTAGAAACATTTTGAACAAATCACTCAGCTGGTTTTGAAGATTGTAGAATGTTGATATGTACAGCATTAGTGACAGAATTAAGAAATGTATGATTTCTGCATAGGGCACTCTGACTCTGGGCTTCACCGACCCTCTAAGCAGTTTTAATGTGTATAATGTGTAGCTGAGAAATCTTGCAGTGAATCACGCAGACAACTTCCTGAAAGTTACTTGATAAGTAGCAGTGGAGAGATAAATGTATGGCTAAAGGGTAGCTCCAGGTATCCTTCAGGACACCTTCCTATGTAATAACTGAATCAATGACTTCTTTCATATCCTGACACACACAAACCACTTCCTTCATTTTGTTCAGCATATACATGTCCCATATCAATGACTGTTGGGTGATTGAGTGGATCATCATACACATTAGATCTCAGCAATATTGTCCTCATAATATATACAATAAATGATGTTGAGATGCAGAATCTGTCCTTTATTTCATACACATTCTTGTTCTGATTTAATTCAAATGGCATATAAGCTATAACTCTAGATTTTAACTAATCTACTCTAAAAATTACTTCTCTAATTTGGTAATTTATTATTAGTAACCAATTGCTTGAGGGGCATCTCACAATTAATCAAGGTTCATTACAATATTTGGCAATTTCAAGGTTGAGAAGAACAAATTTGCATTTATGTAAAGTGGTCAGGATCTTGAAACCAGTTTGGAACCCTTTATCTTAAGGATACAATAAAGGGGACTGAGGCTTGGTTCACATGGAATCACAATGGGTCTTCATCTATCTACCAGATCATTTGTCAGCTGCTGTCAGAATGATCAACCTTGTGGCCTTATTGTTGTGGTGAGGAAACCTAAGCCAACAGAGTCACCCACCCCTGATGTCCTCACTCTGTGTCCCTGTGTCTTAAGCATGATTCAACCATTTCTGCAGGGAAATGGGACCAAGTACCTCTCTTTTCTATGTGAGTCATTTTCTGCAGTTTGTACATCTTTGTTCAGGTACTCACATCTTATTCTCTGTATGGAAGTATTATAGCTTATTTTATTTTTTATTTTATAGAATCATGCATAAAAATTCCAAGTAAGGCTATTGAGGTACTAAGGGACAGTTCTCCCAGCTTGTTCCAGGGGTTCACTGGCTGTGCTCTTTGCTAAAATCTAATCCCTCTGAGGGCAGGCACAATTCTGAGTACTTCATCAGTTGAATTTTCTTTGCCCTGGAGTAGTAGCACAGCACTGTTAATAGTGGGGAAACTTGATATTACAATGTTATTCTCTTGCCCTTGATTAAATTACAGCAGTAATTTCTTCTAAATATAGTTATTCCCAAATCAACACTATCCACACCTTGATAGTATCCCTGCATGAAAGCAATGTCAGCTACCATGTAGAGATTTTGTTAAGGAAATGATTCTTAATTACATGATGAACCATGAGGTAAACACAGTGTTTTGATAAACAATAGTCCAGGTCAGTGCTATGCATACAACAGAGGTTTAAGGAAGTAATCACTTACTCAGAGAAATCTTGAGAAAAGAGAGTGGAGTTGGTCAAATTAAGAAAAAATTCCAAAATAAAAATCTTAACTATAGTACCAACTGTGGTAATGTGTATACACATTCAGAGAACGTACATTAGAAAAGAGAATGTAGATACTATTATGATATATGATAATGCCAGCTATATGAAAAGATTTTAAAAGACATCAATAATATTTGAACAAAATAATAAAGGGAAGAGATTCACAATGCTATAAAATATGACACTAGAAGACTACAATTAAAATAAATAATATGTGTTGTGTTGAATTTGTAAGGAAGTTATCCTAAATTGTTTCTTTTCCCTCCCTCTTTCCTCCCTCCCTCTTTCCCTTCCTCTTTTGCTTCCTCTCTCTTTTCTTTCCTTCCTTCTTTCCTCCCACCTTTGCTTCTACCCCACCTTTTCTTTTTTTTGGGGGGGGGCTTTTTTTTAATGAAATTCAGGCTAGCTTGAAACCAGCATGTACCAAAGTCTAGAATTGAACTCCTGATCTTCTTGGCATGATCACAAGCACTGGAATATCAGCTGAGTATCATCAGGCCCCGAAAGCTTGTTTGTACAATTTATGAACATAGAAAAAGATGGAAGCCTCACTAAATTATTTTATAAAAATTAAAATATTTTGAGTATTAAAATCTCAATAGTATACATTTTAAACAAAACCATAAGTAGTTAATATAATTACTTGTACAAAACTATCGATATAACAATGGGTTAAAAGATTAATACACAATGATAAAATTTATTTTATTCCAGAAATTGAAAGATTGTTCCTCCTTGAAATAGAGTTTCATGGTGACCACAGTGGTTCTTAGGTTCTGGAACTGGAGCTGGCAATGGTCTTTATTATAGCACTCAAAGCTGCAGCCTCTGTAACCAGCTCCCTCCTTTCAAAGTTGAGGATAATGATATGGCATAGCTCAGTGAGTTCATAAATATGAAGTGTTTAATTATGCCTGGCACATAGTGAGAAAACCACAAGCATCAGCTATTATTATCTGCAAACTCATGGCCCAAACCCAGGATTATATAAAAATGAACTTCATGGCACCTGAAAAAAAAACTGCAATTCCTTATAAATCAGGATGAATTTTGTTGTGTTATAATTGTAATACAATTAAATCCTAAATTTTGCCTATGTGCAAACTGGATAAATAAACATGCCTCAAATTTGAAGTTAAAGTATTTATCACAATATTACATGCTGAAATCATTCAACATTTGAAGTACCCATTCCTAAGTTTGTTTCAGGATATGATACTCACTGATGTTGCTATTATTTATCAAATGATCATTCATCATGATTTCCAACTCCATTGCATAGATGTTTATGCTTATGTTCCAACAGTTACATTAAAGTTGAAAATGTTATATTTAAAAAAAATCTATTTTATAGAAGAGTGAGCACAGACCGGACCTAGGCCCCCTGCTCATATGTATCAGATGAGCAGCTTGGTCCCCAACAACAGAAGTGGAGATTCCCCTGAATTTGTTGTCCCACTACCTGTGGTTCCTGTTCTCCTAAATGGACTGCCTTGTCTGGCCTCAGTGGGAAAGGATGTGCTTAGTCCTGTAGGGACCTGATGTGTCTAGAGGAATAGCGGGTTGGGGGTGGAGTGGGAGGGAGTATACCAGAGGGGGATACTGGGTCAATAGCAGGGGTGTTACCTATAGGGGGTGTCCCCCTTCTAAAAGGAAAAGGGGAGAAAGGTATGCATGCAATTTTTCATGAGGGGGCACTAGAAGGGAGGAGGAGCTGATAATGTGATGTGAAGTAATTAAAAATTCGATTTCACATAAAGAATCTACTAAACATCATGGCTTAGCCTAACCTTCCTGAAACCGGTTCAAAATGCATTCACCTAGAGTTAGGCAAAGTCATATAACAAGATATCTATATAATAATAAAATGTTGAATGTCTCACACAATAGATTGTGTACCATACTTGAAGAACAATGGAGTGGTGGTGTAGCGCCTCACCATTAAAGTACACAGAGAAAAGCACACTCAGCCTGAGTAATATTTGGAGCATTGAACAAAAGGTAGTTATTAAGTGAAGGAGGTAGAGGCTACAGTATAGAGACACCAGTTTCTCTTTGACTAAGTTTGACCATAGCTGGTACAAGACACTGAAAAATCACCATTTATTACTTTAGCAGGCACAGTTTTCCTCAAGAAAATACTGCTTTTTGACTACACAGCTTTTCTTCCTTTTTATTATTTATAGCAAGCAAATGTGTTAGAAAAACTTCCTGCACAAACACAAACAAATGCTTAATCACCCCAGACAGAAAACAATGACAGACCAATGTACTAGCTTGCTAAAGTCCAACCTAAATACTTGATTAGGCTTGCTTACAGAGCCTGAGTGATATATTACAGAAGTGTGAGTGATTCTAAAACAGTGGCTGCCAACTCCCATCCAATCCTGAGGGGAGACTGGATGGAAGCTACATCTTGGAATCTAGCTTTCAACCAGCCGTCAACTTTGTATACAGCCTCGCATGTCCCAAGATAGACCTCTTGCAGTTGGAGGAGAAAGTAATAGCTGGAATACCAGGTAAAAGTCTCTTGACCCTGCCTAGGGAGGGACCCTAGCTCCATTACCATTATCACAGACCTGACTATCACTGTACTATTCTGCACTTGTTGCCATGGATACCAGGGCAAAGTCCAAGATGGTATCTTGTTATGACCAGAGGACAAAGGAGCACACAATACAGTGTTCTATGTCTATCTGCCTCCCTGCTCTTGCAAGTCTTTCATAGATGACACCATTGCTACTCTGCTACAGACAGTGGCAAACACCATCAGCAGGTTCTTTGCTATGAACTTTCTTGCTGCCTATGTTATAACTTCTTACTTGACTTGTTTACTTCTTTCTTCCTCCAGTTTAATCAGCCTTGGACTGGAAAGCTCTTCAGGCTCAATAGCAGCAAGCTCCTGAATACCCTTTTTATCAATGTCCAATTCTAACATTTCTCAAGCACCCTAACCTCCTTGCTGTCTTATCAATAGCAGGAGCACCATGATAGCCTTTGGATGTGATGATAGAACTGCAAAGATTTCATTTAAAAGCGTTTCTTCCATGCAGCGTGTGTATCTTCTCAGGATGCAGCAATATTCCAGACATTTAATACATAACAACCTTTCCAGAATTCTCGGTGTGGCTGGTTAGGACCAATTGTTTTATCATCCTTTGAACCCAATGTGCTGAGCAAAGAAACAATGATCTTGGGTGAATGAGGAAGCAAATAGAGCCCCCTTTTTTTTAGCAGGGCATTTTGTCATTAATATGTAGTGGTGACATCTTTGTTCTTTTGACAATATTCTCTTGCCTATGGAGTTACATGACTGAAAAAGTAGTCTTCAGACAATGCAGATGCCCTCCAATCTTTCTTGTTTTCTTGATAATGAAAAGGGAAAAGAGTGCATTTTCATAGTCTTAAATGTTCTAAGTCCCCACGTGGTAGCTTAGAAAGAGCTTTAATTAGAATCTGGCAACATTTATACCCAAATATAATCTTTTATGGTTTTTCGAGGTCAAGAATTCTGTCACTGTGTTAGAATGCTGAAGATATGTATGCGAGTACCAGCACTTGCTTATACATTAAATATTGACATTGACATTAGGTAATTGTTCTGATAATATTTTGCAACTACAATTTTTCTATGCAGCTCTTCTGTTAAAATTTCAGATGATGTATATTAGTATTTTCTATTTTGTGGTGGCCTTGATACTGTAAAATTTATGATGCCTTACCAAGTACTGATGCTATTGCTTGATAAAATATTATTTGTATGTATATATTTTTATACACATACTAATATATATATGAGATAGTGTGATATTTGACATATCAAAAAGATTTCTAGCCTTAGCCCAAAGTATCAGTAATCAAAGTAGTATGCATTTTTGTACCATTGATGAGACAAATGCTTGTTCCTCTGAGTTGTTTTCCCAACATTTTTGTCTATGGTGACAGCAGGCTTAAATAAGGCTCATCATTCACTGCACTAGGGATTCATAATCACTTATTATGACAGATACTGTGGGTCATAACAGTTCTAACTTTTCATGACTGCCCTCCAAAAGACCCTACAAGCAGCTGAAAGAATCAGATGCAGATACTTGTACCCAACCACGGGTAGAAATAGCTGACCCCTGTTGTTAAATTAGGGAAGGCTGAAAGAAGCTGAGGAGAAGGGCAATCCTGTAGAAGGACCAGCAGTCTCAGTTAATCTGGACCCCCAAGATCTCTCAAACACTGGGCCACCAGACAGACAGCATACACCAGCTGATATGAGGCCCCCAACACACATACAGTGGAGGACTTTCAGGTCTGTGTTCATTCAGCTAACCCTCAAGAGACTGGAGGCCCCAGGGAGTTTAGAAGTCAGGTGGGGTAGGGGGTGGGGGCATCCACTTAAGAAATTGGGTGGAGTGGGGATGAGGTGTGGGATGTGTAACAGTCGGAGGGTGGATGGAGAGGGACAGGGAATGGAAGTTCTAACTCATGAATAGTAACTATTAGACTAATTGTCTTCAAATGGGGGAAGAATTCTGAGTTCTAGCTCAAGAGTAATTATCTCCTTTCTTATAAGCAGATGTAGATGGAGGCTTTGTAGATATGGTAGGATATGAAACACATTAGCAAAACTATTGCCAGCAACATAATACACCATAGAATATCAGTTGTTTATCTCCATAAGTGATATCAGTTTTGACTGGGCTCTGTGATTCTTTCTCCGCCAGCATCATGAAAAGTTACCTTAATACTCTCCCTAGCCTAGGAAAAGATCACAACTCAAAATTTGAAATATGATTTGTATTGAGTACCTATCATATTATTGTAAATATTACAAATAAAGTCACTGTAAGCCAGGTGCCAAGTCTACCCAAGTGTTTTGGATACAGGACAATTTTTCAAGTGGTTTAGGAATCATTTGAGGTGATGATCTGGGAGTGTCCAACAACTTGAGCACCAGTGAGGCGGGGCTTGGGGAGGGGACCTTTTAATGAGTTGACTATTAATGTGAGACTACTTTCCATTTACAACATACAGTTTTCTTTCTCCTTCTTTTCTTTATGTGGCACAGAGTCAGCCAGCTGACTCCTTTTGGGACAAAATAGCTGGGAGAAAAGTAGGCACTGTTAAGCTAAAACCTTCTTTGCCAAGTTGTAAACTACAGCAAATTTTCATGGTTGAGTGGAAAAAAAATCCTGAAAGACCAGGCTTATAATGGAAGTGCTGACAAAACCAGCTCTTGCAGCACAAACGGCAGGACTATTACCAGGCCCTCACGGTGGACTAGTTGATATCATTTGCACTTTAAGCAGTTTAGGTGTTAAATTGCATGCAATTGCACAGTGTGATAAAACACCTTTCAAAGATATGAAATAATCCCTCCTTTTTCCTGCACTATTTTCTTACAGGAAATCTTAACTCATAAATGGTAGTACTGGGTAATTTGTTTCTAGTAAAATGCAGCATAATCCATTTAGTTACAATGCTTATCCCATTCCAGTGGCAAATGTAACAGGTGTGGGGTGCATTCAGTCTGCAGTGAGCCTAATTCACAGTTCTGGGTGTGGATTCGGATACACAGTCACATTATTCTCTTACTGAATTTTTAATGGCAATTTAAAACCATTTGACCAAATGAAAATAGCAAAGTGGATTTTTATGTAAAAAATTAGTATAGTCAGTAGCTCCTTTAACATCTCTCATTTTCTAAGGCTGAGAACACAATGAGAATAATCTGTGAGGTTCTGAGATATAGACAGTGTGGGTGCTCCGTTGTATTTACCAAAGACATTTGGTGTAATTGGTTGAGTGGCCAGTGCCCTTGGATGAGCATTCTTCATCCTTGCTGTAGGTGCAATATGAAAGTGAAAATTATTTTAGGTTTATGGCGAAGGGGTCTTGAGAGGATTTTGAGGGTAAGAATTAAAATGTCAATTTATGGGGTTTGTCAACCCTTGATTGGTCAAATACAAACATGTGATGCCCTGCATCAGCTGTTGGTGGAAATGCCAGTTGCAGTGGTAAAGATATGTTCTAGAAAATGTAAAGAAAAAGATCTAGATGTTACTCGATTTACTTTTATGAGAGGATTTAAGAACCAGACATAACAGTTGTCCTGAAGACAGAAATATGCCAAAAATAGGGTTACCCCTTATCCCTCCCAGTAACCTCTTTGGGTATAAAGGCCAAGATTTCACTCCATGGTTTCAATCCAGTGCACTTAGAACAATTCCTGAGGGTAAGCAAAGCCCACACGGTAGAATCCTCTATCGCTACCCAATACATAGGATATATAGGCCTGCCAAACACAGAGGTAAGTGTTACTATTAATGGATAAAATATGATCAATATTCTCAAGAAGTTTATAGAATAGTTAGTAATATTCAAGAATAGATTTATTAATGGAAAGCTTCAAAACAAAAAATTTGACAAGCCATGCCACAGGAGAATGCTGCTTTTATGAATGAATTCGAAGTGAATAGGATGTGATTGTTTACCTGTATCACTGTCTAGGTAGCAATGTAAGCTGCAGGAACTCAAAAATAACAACTCTCTCAACTCAGTGGGCTGTCTTAAGGAACCACAGGGAATCAAGAACAATTGCTACTGCTGATTGAACCACAAATGCATGGACACCGCAAAATGTGCTCCAGTACGAACTTCAAAATTTTAAGGAGACATTTGTGTATCACCGGAGCTACAATGCTGAACTTGAGCAGTGAGGCGCAGCAGGAGAACATGACAAGCTTTTAAATGATATTTTCCCTTTCAATTAATCCATGCAGTAAGACGTTTACTCTGGCTTG
This sequence comes from Mus musculus, assembly GCF_000001635.26. Taxonomy (NCBI): domain Eukaryota; kingdom Metazoa; phylum Chordata; class Mammalia; order Rodentia; family Muridae; genus Mus; species Mus musculus. Next base: position 50,269,258 of record NC_000078.6, on the reverse strand, counting down.
AGCGCAGGTGCTCGTAGATTTTACCGGAGCACAATTAACTTGGCTGATTACTGAGCATTGGTGTCTGTGACTATTGTTTCTGATGAGGCAGGGCTACAGTTCTGAGCCATCACGAAGTTCTAAAAACCTGCAGGAATCCGCGTTTACTGTGTGTGTGTGCGTGTGTGTGTGTGTGTGTGTGTCCTCCTTGTCCTTTTTACTTCCACCTGTCAACCATCTTGTGCAAAGTGCACGGGTGCACACACAAAAGCGTAATGTTTTCTCAACACAGCCGAGTAATCATCTCGTAATTTGTTTCCAAAGATACAACTTCAAGATCAGGTGCAAATAATCACCTGCAGTATCAACACATTTTGAAAGATGCCTAGGAAAAATAGAGACCGGGGTGGTAATAGATCTCAAGGTACTGTATGTGTGGTCTCAAGAAATTCACCATCATCTCAAAGCATGGCTAAATTTGCCCAGAAGGAAAAGCATGGCTTACAGAATATGGGGCAGGAGGGAACATTACAGTTGTCAGCCAAGTGAGATCCTTCTCATTCCATTTCAATGTTAGAACTTTGGCTATTTTTATAGCTTTAAACTTGGGAGTCCGAAGGTTAACAACCTCTGAAATAGCTAATTTTCACAAAGTCTGTTCAGGCATGATTTTCTTTTCATTTTGCCTGATATCAAGTGGTCTTATTTTGATTTGAATAATTGTGTATTTAATTCAGAGGAATTCCATTTTTATTGGAGTCGTTCTTTTTTGTTTCATCTTTCTAGAAAAATATACATGCATATTTCAAACACACATAGTTGTATATATAGTCTTCTGTAACTGCCTCTCCTCGTTTTCAGTACTTTAGTTTGTTCTAAATACATTTCTGTGTGTCTATCTACCCATGTATATAACTGATATCTGATTCTCTTACTATTTTTACAGCATTTTAAAATTCAGTAAAATTTGCTTTAGTCTTGAAGCTTATTTTTAAAATGAGGATACCGTTTCTTTTATAGTGGTATATGAATTAAATTAGAATATAAAATTTGTGCTTGGTAAGTTTTAGTTATTATTGAACTGTGGCAACAAACTGTGTTCTATACATAAGTTTCCTTTGAAAATCACTGTGGTTCATTTTATATCTTAGTGGGTAATTTTTTTTCTGAATCTTTATGAAATGATTTCTCAGTAAGTATAAATCTCTCTATATATGTACCCTCTCTCTGTCCCTGCCTGTTTTTGTACATTTGTATGTAGTTTATATTTGTGTATGTTTGTGTAGTATATGTGTGTATATAAATAGTTATATGCATAAAGTCCAGAGGAGGATATCTGGTGTCTTCTTAGGTTTTTCTCCACCGTGTTTTACAGACAAGATCTCTCACTGAATTCAAGGATTATTAGCTTGACAGACAGGCAGATGAACTTCAGGGATTTACCAGTTTCTGCCCCTCCTCTATTCTAAAGTTGCAGATTTCAGTACAAACAATGAAACCCTCCTTTTATTTGTTGGATGAGTGCAGTGCATATTGATCATGTTCCCCTCTCTCCTGTCCAGTTCTTCCTTTATCCTCCTATCAAATTCCTACCTTCTTGTATAGTTATTGTTCATATGCATTTAAACATTGTTCACATACATTTCAGCATGTCTCTCTATATATATTTGTGCAAATATATATTGTGTGTATATAAATATTACTGAATCCATAAATGTTGTCCAAACACACAGAGGTATAGGATGAACAGTTGACTCTGGGTAACCCATTATGGGGCTTTTCCCTGAATAAAACCAATTCTCCCTCCCTCAGCAGCTGCAGACCACCTGTAACTACTTGATTGTGGCTTGGGTCTCATAAGTCCTTCTCTCATGCATGCTGGGATGCTGGTATTATCTCATGCAGATCTTCTCACAAAACTGTAGCTGTTGAGAGACCATGGATGTAACCTTATCACATCTAGAACACACTTTCACATAAGTACTTCTGGTCCTCTGGCTCTTATAATTTTCAAACCCTTCTTCCACAATCCTCTCTTGGATATATGGCTCATGTTACAGATTTCTCATTAGGGATTATGTGTTCTGCAGTTACCTATCCTCTATCTTGGTTCATTTGTAGTTCTCTGTAATAGTTTTTGTCCTCTGCAAAAAGGCTCATAGATAAGGAGTAAGACTGTACTAATCTTTGGTTGTAAGGATAGATATTCAGAAGCCAGTTGGAAACTACACCAATTTAGGCGAATTGGTAGTGGTTGCTTCTCCTTTTGGTTCTGTAATCTTTCCTGCCTTGGGATCATAGCCAGGATTACAGTACCAGGCAATCAGGTAGCTATTGGACACTCCCAAGATATTAATGTCACTGCTTCATTGTTGGACAATTTTGCTGAGCTAGTCATTCTTGTTTGAAGGATTTAGAGAGGAACAAGACTACTGATAGCTTTTCTGCTCCATCATCTGCACTAGCTATAACTAGTGGTTGTGGGGAGACTCCCAGCTTTATTCCTTTAGGTCCTGAGTCTAAAATTTGTGGTAGTGTCTTCAGTTCCAGAGTCTTAATCTCAAGCTCTGGCAGGCAACCAAAAGGAATTGCAATAGCAAAAGAAAACCAAGTTTTTAAAATGTGGGTAATAAGGAACCTAACTCCAATTCTCATGCTTCAGTATCAGTCCCTTGACTCATGGAGACACCCTACCAGAACTCTGTATATGTCTTCTGAATTCAGTTATTGCTTATTCTTTCTGTTCTGGTCAAATTCACAAAAATTATTCTCATATAGCTGCTGCATTTTGTTTTGTATATTTCAAGGATGCATTTGTCAACATGGAAAAAGCTCTTGTGTGTTTGCTTTTACGATTTTTGATCTAAGAGTATATTGCCCCTATTATTTCATTCCTGGAATAGTTTTAAGTGCAGTCTCATTTATGTCTGTTTTGGAATCACAGGCTCCCTAATCTAGCCTTTATTTCTTTGTATCCTTTTCTTTCTGAGTGCTGTTCATATGGTTCATAACAAGAGATTAAGCTCAAGAAGGACAAGTGGGTCACGTACATTACAAGCTCTGTCCTTGTGGACTCACCACTAGCTGTAGGCTTTGCTTTAAGGTCAAAACTCCCATCTGATGTCTTCTTATAGCCGCTGGGTTCATTTAAGCATGCCCTCTCTTTAAACATCAGAGTTCTCAGTGACTTCTGGTAATTACTATTGGTTTCCTTACACTCTGCTTAATCTTCATAAGCAGGTCCTTTATTAAAATCTTTTCTAAATTAGTCACATGAATATGATGAATATTTTTTCCAGGACATGTGCTGGTATTTTTGGGAGGCAGAGACATATGCACATAAATTCATAAATGGGAAAAACAAAATATCTTTTAGTGATGCCTACTTACCTACTATAGCTGTGCAAAGTAAAAAGCTATGTACTGCTTATAGAATATGGTTTGTGCAGCTAGATTTTATGCAGGAGAAAGCAACATTATTGGAGAATATGTTCCAATAAGGCAGAAAAGATGAAGACTTTATTTTACTAGGAATATGTTTCCAAAGATGACAAAGGTTATAAAGGACAGAAGACCGCCCCAAAGATTATCTTGCTAGAGGTGTTTAGGAAGTTGGTGATTCCAAGTGTAAAAGCTACATGTAGTTCATGTTGGACTTACTTGGTGATATATATTAGTGGGTTAATTTTTTTCCTCAGGGAGAGCACTTTAGTGTTCCAGTTTGAAATAATACAGCTCCAGTTTCTAACATTTTCAATAAAAAGCAATATTGTAACATAATTTTTGACAAAAACCTGTTTCTTGGCAATGCAATAGTACTTGAAAATTTGTTGCATGATTTAAAGAATTATTTTATTCCTTAATCTCCTTGCAAGAAGAACATCGGCAATGTTCTAGCCTTTGGCACACATACATGAACAAATTTAATGACAGTTTTTCCTGAAACACCTTATAGTCAAGGAGTAGATGATACAGAATTGCACATGCAGGCAGTGAAAACGTTCTCTCTGGCTCCAACCCTCACCCTTACTGGTATGCTGCTTTGAACCTTGCCAGGTACCAACTGACTATTCTTGCTCTCCCTGGAGTGACTTTATTGGATATTGCCTCAGCTGTGCAGCCTGTCCGATGCTTTTACAGATAACTTTCTGTTGTTTTTGAGGCTATAAATACAATTTCTTCCTTTTCATCATCCTTCCTCAGTTTCTCTAACATGTTTTTCTTCATGTTCAGGGCTGAAAGCTTGGCTGGATCCTTTCACTACATCCCAGCGATCTCATTTATTTCTATGATGGAAATCATCTCTTCTTCCTGATGCTTTTCAAATATTATTGTCAAATGTTAGCTAGATCATTTTGTTTTATCTTGTCATTTCCTCTTGCAATCTTTCTGTTTCTTCTTCACTTTATTAATCTTATCCATAATTTTCCTGTTTGGAAGCTCAACTTGATAATAATGCAATAATATAAGTGTTTACGGAACTGCTTCTACATTCCAAAAACAGTTCTAGGCACTTTATAGTAATAGCCTACTCAGCCCTTACCATGATACAGGTAAGAGCATCTTATGACCACAGATGAGAAAACAAAGGGACAGAAGAAAGTGTCCTGACAGATCTTCAGGACCTCCCTTCTTTATTAATGTCAGCCACAAAACTCACCAAATAAAGATTCCTACGATTTTCTTGCTATTATATACCAAGCACCTCATCTCCTAAATGTGTATAATAAATATTTATTTATAATTGTATTAATAATATTCACTGAGACTTTATTTAACATGAATCAAAATTATTCTGAAAATATAGGTCAATAATTGAAATGTGAATATATTAGCAAGTGATATTTACTGTTCTCTGGTTTTAAATAAATATTTTCTTTTAAAGTAGTTTTAGTTGCAAGGGACACTGCAAAAAATAGTTCCTTTATATCTTGCATTCACTTTTCTATATTGTTAACATCTTACATTGCTGCTAAAATTGTTACAGCAAAGAAACATTTCACACATTACTATTAATGGATCATCAATATCTGATGTATATCGAATTCCTGTCATGTTCCTCTAAAGTCCATTCTCTGTATTGTGTTCTAAGTGAAGAAATAACTGGAAAGTAGACTTTTCTGCATGTGCAGCTCACTCAATTTATCTCTTCCCTCTCCTATCCTCACATCTCCCACTTCCTTTCTCCCCCACCCCCTTTTCAGGGTGCATGAACCACACAGTGAGTATTTCTATATCTGAATCCTGTTTTGTGTTCTAATAGGAAAAAACATCTTTTTGTTTAAAGTTGTACACTTCATATTTTGAAATAGAGTAGGATACTAATGAGGCATAAATTTTAAGTAGTTAACATGAGCAGTTAGGTACACTGGATAGTAGCAAAATAGGGACATTTCTCTCCTGAGCAGAGTTGTCATCTGTGATGTGTGTGGCTTTCTTTGAAACATTTGGATGTAAAACACTATCCTTAGTATATAGTCAGTTTTGAAAAATAGTTGTCTGAAAACTGACAGGATATTAAGGAGATAAAAATAGCACAAAGCTTTACGTTACATGCGTTGTATGCACAATAAAAACTGGGAGGTCTAATATGCATCTGCAGTTTCAGCTCCTGGGGAGCTGAAGCTGAAGGATCAGGAAATCTGCAGCCCCACTATTGCACTCTGGCCTACAGAATAAAAAGCTAAAAAACCAACCCCCCCCCACCAAAAAAACAAACAAGCCCAAAAAACAAAACCAACAACAAAAACAATGCATAAGTGAACAAAGAGAAAATTGAAAATGAATAAATAAATAATACAATGAAATCTTGAACCATCTGGCCTCCTCTTCTCCAGATGTGAAGTCATTTTTTATCCAAACTGTTCATACTGTGCCAGCTACCTGCCTGCCACTCCGTCTCGGTTATAGGATTAGCTGTTGGCGGTACTACAGGGTTTCCAGTAACCTTCATTTTTATATGAGAATGCATCCAAAGTGCATGCATGGAAGTTGTGGTGCAGTAGGAAAAGAAAGATAATCGCTGAATCTGCGATCCATGAAAACTGTGGAGAGGAAAACAGAAAAACGAAAAAAAAAAATCTTAGCTTGTTTTTGCATCTAAACTGCAAAAAGTACAGTGTGGTGCTTGGTAGAAATGAAAGAGACAGAAGCTGTGGTAAGGGTTAGCGATGAAGTACATACTTTGTATTTGAGATGTCCTAGGTTTAGTCCCAGCCCAGTCAGAAGATGAAAAAGAAAACTACATTTCAGGATTTAACATTATTTTCAGTCTTAGGTTCTCACTGTGGGACTCTCTATCAATGTGTGTAGACTAGCCAGGCAGTGGTGGCGCATGCCTTTAATCCCAGCACTTGGGATTTCTAAGTTCAAGGCCAGCCTGGTCTACAGAGTGAGTTCCAGGACAGCCAGGGCTACACAGAGAAATCCTGTCTCGAAAAACCAAAAAAGAAAAGAAAAGAAAAGAAAAGAAAAGAAAAGAAAAGAAAAGAAAGAAAAGAAAGTGTAGACTACAGCATTCATTGTATTTCAGTGTACAGGAAGTGAATTTGGACTATGTATTCACTCAACAGTTACCTCTGTTATTTCTTTTGAATAATTTTGTTCACACAGAGTAGTGTGAAGAAGATTGCAATTGTCATTTGCAATTGTCTTTCTGTTTTCCAAGCCAACCTGTTGTTTTGTTGTTGTTGTTGTTGTTGTGTGTGTATATATATATATATATATACACACACACACACACACACACACACACACACACACACACACACACACATATATATATATATATATATATATATATATATATATATATATATACTTTTTCTCTTTTTTATTAATCATCCCATTCGTTTACATCTTAAATGATATCTCCTGTTCCTCTTACCCCTCCACACCCCCCATCCCACATTTGCCTTCATCCTACACCCCTTTGCCTCTATGAGGGTGCTCCTCCATCCACACACCCTCTCCTGCCCTACCGCTCCAGCATCCCAGTATGCTGGGTCATCAAACCTCCATAGGACCAAAAGACTCCCCTCCCGTCGATATCACACAGGCCATGGATCCTTCCCTGTACACTCCTTGGTTGGTGGTTTCTACTCAGACCAGAATGACACCAGTGTGCTTTGGTATATGCGTGAGGATCCTGTGGTCAATTCACTGTGTGGGCGTCTCTGAACGCTCACTGCTCCTCCCATATCGACTGTAGGCCTTTGATTTTCTAGGGTCTGACTTGATGAACACTGCATGGTAGAGAGGAGAGAATGAAAATGTCTTCTGTTGTCTTTGGCCAGTTTCTTTCCTTATTGCCCCTTTCAGGTGGCAAGCTGGGATTTCGCGGAGTATCAGAACTTGAGTCAGCGGAGCAGGGAATTCTGGATGCAGTAGTTCCTACATTTCTTCCTCATGTCTTCTTTATCAGCTTAGATTTTCCCGTTGCTATCATATATCAACCACTTCTCACTCCTCCCACCTCCCTCGTCTTCATCTCTCTCACTTTCCTATTTTTCCCCCTGTTCCATTCATTATTCACCTCAAGTTGGTTCGTTTACTAAACAGACTAACTAAGGCTTTTGGACTTGAGCACATTATTTCTCTGTTTTTATTTTTCTGGTCACGTTTTCTAATAAAACTGGGCAGAATGATCAGCCGGGATTCCATTGGAGAATGAATAGCAAGGGTTGGAAGGTCGCTATCAGACTCTTGTTGCATGTATTTGGATCCAGACTTTCCCTGAGCTCTCTACAGTCAAGAATCGAATGCTGACCCAACAGTTTGAAAGGGAGTCACGTGACATTATTTCTCTCTGAAAGCTACATAAGGGGCATACCCTGAGGACAAGTGATTGGTGTTCCGGAACACAACCGTAGCAATTTCCTACAAGGTCTCAGTTCTTAACAGTGGGATGGTTCAACTTGGTTCTAAAGATCCCAGAGGGAGAGGCGGGTAGGCTAGTATGGAGGCGCTGTGAAGAGAACCCCACTGTGTTCTGATTCTATATTATCCCTCAAGCTCTTACTTAGTGCCTCTGCTTTGTGGGGAAAGCCCAAGCAGAGACTCTGAGAACAGACTTGCCATGGCACCTCCCTCTCTTATTTTATTACCCTGAGAATGCCATTCCTCCCACCAAGAAGAAGTGTGATTGCTTGCATATGCCATCTGCTTGCAAACCCCTGTGAGCTGAAAATCTCCCCCAAAAGGTTTCTGAAAGCCCCCTGTGAACTCAAACCACTATGTTTTGCTCAGCTCAAATAAACATCGAAAAAGTATCTAAGCATTTGAACTTATAATAACATATTTATCCCAACACACGAGGCTACTCATCATTGGTGTATGTGTATATAATTGCAGCACGCAGAAAACAAACAGCTCTCGCTCAGAGAAGTCTCTGGATCCCACGGGGCACTAATCATCAACCAAAAATAGAGATGGTTGGGGAAAATAACTTATAATTGCATTGGCAATCCACTATTAAAGTATAATTTCATGTTGTTTTCATTTCCAGCAAATAAATAATATAAAAACTGATTTGAAAAATTGCTCACTGCACTTAGTAGCAGACTCAAACATGAAATCTAAAAATTGAATATGTATACATATTTTGTTAAGTGTGCATTTAAAAAATCTAGGAAAATATGCACAGCACATATATATGTATATGAAGTCATATTCTTAATCTATAAATTAAAATTTTGGTTTGTACTGTCATAAAATTTAAATTATGTTCTTCAAAATATGTGTGTTCTTATTTTATAAATAAAATTAAAAACATGTGTATATATAGTTCCCTGTAATGGTTTAAAAATATTTATATTTATATTTATAAAGACCTAGTTTTACCATGTGTTTCCAGGTAGAGGAATAACATTTTAATTCTATTTGCATAGATAAAGCATAGGTTTTTCAGGTCGACCAGCAAGCTGAAACTGCAATTACATAATACCAATTGAATTGGAATGATTTTAACCAGAGAATTTACATCCATGAAAATTATATAGGCTTAATCAGAGAGGACTAATTTCAGCATTCAGCAGAATAATAAAAGAACCTAAAAATAAGAAATTACCAAAAGTCCCTGGTTAACTGCACTGTCTCTAATTTCTTTTGCTGCCATTTCTTGAAAAATCTGTCCACAAAACAGGTCATAGCTGTAGTAATAAAAAATTAATATAAAAAATTAATCTGATATTACTAAAATGTTATCTATGTAAATGCCATTTAAAACTTTCTACCAAATGCTTATTTAGTTTAGAGGTCAACAAAAATGTGCAAAGTCAGGCTTAAACAAAATACAGCAGAATGAAAAACATCATGTAATAAAAAAACCTGGAACTTTAGTAATAAATACATACGAATAAAATACTGTTTCCATTCTGTTGTTATATTTTATTCAAAGGTGGCAAAGGATTTTACAGGGAAGGGCATTGAGTGTCATATCTTACCTCTTGAATATATCACCACAGAAGCTTGCCAGCCTTTTGGTAATAAACATACGGAATGGGAGGCATAATCACCTTTCAAAATGCCCAGGGCACTTTAAGTTTGCTGAGATAAAGTAGGTGTTAAACAGAGTCATCTTATAGGTCAAAGGAGAGATACCAATACAGCTCCAGGGATTTTCTATCAGTATGAAGGTAGAAGTCAAGGGTATAGATGAAAGACTGTATTGGTCTGGTGACTGTTCTAAAGGAAAGTAGCTAAAAGTTTTGGTTTTTGAAATTCTTTTTCACCTGCCTACAGGTCAGAGCAGCGACTAACAAGGATTTTTATTGCTGAACAGAGCAGTTTTGACAAAGACGCAGAGCTGTCAAACTGACTTACTAAAGCAAACATTGACATTAACCTCTAGAAATGTATGGAAAATATCAAGGAGCTCATATAGAAGTCCGAAAGGGGTAGGAAAAAATATCTAAGGCAGCTAGTTGTGTGGGTTTTGTATAACATGTAACCTTTTAAAATAAAGTTATCTGCATTGGCTCATGTAGACTGTGGGAAGGAAGGCTTGGCGAGGAACACTCTTGGGTATATTCAAGTCTGTATAAATGACTCTCAATGTGTCATCTGAAAGCTGTTAGGATTGAAAAAGGCACTGGAACCAATTCTTTCTTTTGTCTCCAGGAGGATTCGAACAGCCCACTCTCCTGGACTGGGAGCAAAGTCTTTTTCACACCTCTCCCAAAGATACTGGTGCTGAAAGCTTGCCTGGGCCATATGTAAGGAGCAACGAGCACAGAGACAGCCCTGCTGGTGCACCCCCAGTGGCTTTTAAAGGGCAGAGGCAAACTGACATGCCACCCTCTACCTACACACACCCTGCAACGTCTGCTGCTGCATGTGCCACATTTGGAAGTTATCCTTACAGAGGTTATGGGGACTGGATACATCAAAAGCTCTGCTATGATATAGACTGAGATGGCTGTGCGTTTGGAATTTTCAAAATTGTCATTGAGGGTAAGATTACTTTAAAGCTCAAATTATATAGTGGCAATATCCACAAGCTTGCGAAATGAGAAACACAAGATATTGTGTGATTAAAAATATAACTTAGTTTTCAGGGCTGTTGGTATGGCTCAGTAGTAGAGTGCTTATCAACATGACCGAGGTTCTGTATTTTAAACACCAAGGAAACTCAGTTATGAGACGAAATAGCTGCCCTACTTAGCGATGAGTTAAGACTTCTCTAGGCACTGAACTTCTACATTGTAGAGAGTTGGTGATCTTCAGAAGCTACCATGATATCCGATTATCATATCCAAAGACAGTGGACTGGTTTGTGGCACTTCTAGCACTAACACTTTTACAGAACTCTTCCATGGTTTTGGATTGGAGGAGTAGCTCCAACTGGTGAGCGCTGATCCTACCATGCTGGAACCATGGGTACCATCCTAAGCACCAAATGCAACAGATGTGCTGCTCTACACCTGTAATCACAGTGTGCAGGAAGCAGAGGATGCAGGGTTAATGTTTTAAGGACATCCTTCACTCTAGGTAGGCCAGGCTGGAAAACAGGAGATGATGAGCATATGTAAACAACTCTTTATGCAAGATTATGTCCATATTTCACTCAATGTCCTATTACAGAGACTCAATTCAGTGTTTACCAATCAGTATGATTTTGAGAATAAGACTTCTAAGAGGGAACATTGGTTGTGACGATGAGGTCCAAATCCATCAGCTATTTTAAAATATTGTCATTGACCTAAAATGAGTTCAGAAAACAAGAAAAGTCAATGCAGAAACTTGTCTGTTGAGGTTCATAGAAGCTCACTCGACTACTCAGGTAAGTAGCTTCATAGTAGGAAACTGGAATGTTGGGAAACTCTCCTGAATTGTTGAGTTTACAGTAATTAAGTGATGAAACAAATGGATCTGACAGATATCTACAGAACATTTTATCCTAAAACAAAAGGATATACCTTCTTCTCAGCTCCTCATGGTACCTTCTCCAAAATTGACCACATAATAGGTCACAAAACAGGCCTCAACAGATTCAAAAATATTGAAATTGTCCCATGTATCCTATCAGATCACCATGCACTAAGGCTGATCTTCAATAACAAAAAAAATAACAGAAAGCCAACACTCACATGGAAACTGAACAACACTCTTCTCAATGATACCTTGGTCAAGGAAGGAATAAAGAAAGAAATTAAAGACTTTTTAGAGTTTAATGAAAATAAAGCCACAACGTACCCAAACCTTTGGGACACAATGAAAGCATTTCTAAGAGGGAAACTCATAGCTCTGAGTGCCTCCATGAAGAAACGGGAGAGAGCACATACTAGCAGCTTGACAACACATCTAAAAGCTCTAGAAAAAAAGGAAGCAAATTCACCCAAGAGGAGTAGACGGCAGGAAATAATCAAACTCAGGGGTGAAATCAACCAAGTGGAAACAAGAAGAACTATTCAAAGAATTAACCAAACGAGGAGTTGGTTCTTTGAGAAAATCAACAAGATAGATAAACCCTTAGCTAGACTCACTAGAGGGCACAGAGACAAAATCCTAATTAACAAAATCAGAACTGAAAAGGGAGACATAACAACAGATCCTGAAGAAATCCAAAACACCATAAGATCCTTCTACAAAAGGCTATACTCAACAAAACTGGAAAACCTGGACGAAATGGACAAATTTCTGGACAGATACCAGGTACCAAAGTTGAATCAGGATCAAGTTGACCTTCTAAACAGTCCCATATCCCCTAAAGAAATAGAAGCAGTTATAAATAGTCTCCCAGCCAAAAAAAGCCCAGGACCAGACGGGTTTAGTGCAGAGTTCTATCAGACCTTCAAAGAAGATCTAATTCCAGTTCTGCACAAACTTTTTCACAAGATAGAAGTAGAAAGTACTCTACCCAACTCATTTTATGAAGCCACTATTACTCTGATACCTAAACCACAGAAAGATCCAACAAAGACAGAGAACTTCAGACCAATTTCTCTTATGAATATCGATGCAAAAATCCTCAATAAAATTCTCGCTAACCGAATCCAAGAACACATTAAAGCAATCATCCATCCTGACCAAGTAGGTTTTATTCCAGGAATGCAGGGATGGTTTAATATACGAAAATCCATCAATGTAATCCACTATATAAAAAACTCAAAGACAAAAACCACATGATCATCTCGTTGGATGCAGAAAAAGCATTTGACAAGATCCAACACCCATTAATGATAAAAGTTCTGGAAAGATCAGGAATTCAAGGCCCATACCTAAACATGATAAAAGCAATCTACAGCAAACCAGTAGCCAACATCAAAGTAAATGGAGAGAAGCTGGAAGCAATCCCACTAAAATCAGGGACTAGACAAGGCTGCCCACTTTCTCCCTACCTTTTCAACATAGTACTTGAAGTATTAGCCAGAGCAATTCGACAACAAAAGGAGATCAAGGGGATACAAATTGGAAAGGAGGAAGTCAAAATATCACTTTTTGCAGATGATATGATAGTATATATAAGTGACCCTAAAAATTCCACCAGAGAACTCCTAAACCTGATAAACAGCTTCGGTGAAGTAGCTGGATATAAAATAAACTCAAACAAGTCAATGGCCTTTCTCTACACAAAGAATAAACAGGCTGAGAAAGAAATTAGGGAAACAACACCCTTCTCAATAGTCACAAATAATATAAAATATCTCGGCGTGACTCTAACTAAGGAAGTGAAAGATCTGTATGATAAAAACTTCAAGTCTCTGAAGAAAGAAATTAAAGAAGATCTCAGAAGATGGAAAGATCTCCCATGCTCATGGATTGGCAGGATCAATATTGTAAAAATGGCTATCTTGCCAAAAGCAATCTACAGATTCAATGCAATCCCCATCAAAATTCCAACTCAATTCTTCAACGAATTAGAAGGAGCAATTTGCAAATTCATCTGGAATAACAAAAAACCTAGGATAGCAAAAACTCTTCTCAAGGATAAAAGAACCTCTGGTGGAATCACCATGCCTGACCTAAAGCTTTACTACAGAGCAATTGTGGTAAAAACTGCATGGTACTGGTATAGAGACAGACAAGTAGACCAATGGAATAGAATTGAAGACCCAGAAATGAACCCACACACCTATGGTCACTTGATCTTCAACAAGGGAGCTAAAACCATCCAGTGGAAGAAAGACAGCATTTTCAACAAATGGTGCTGGCACAACTGGTTGTTATCATGTAGAAGAATGCGAATCGATCCATACTTATCTCCTTGTACTAAGGTCAAATCTAAATGGATCAAAGAACTTCACATAAAACCAGAGACACTGAAACTTATAGAGGAGAAAGTGGGGAAAAGCCTTGAAGATATGGGCACAGGGGAAAAATTCCTGAACAGAACAGCAATGGCTTGTGCTGTAAGATCGAGAATTGACAAATGGGACCTAATGAAACTCCAAAGTTTCTGCAAGGCAAAAGACACAGTCAATAAGACAAAGAGACCACCAACAGATTGGGAAAGGATCTTTACCTATCCTAAATCAGATAGGGGACTAATATCCAACATATATAAAGAACTCAAGAAGGTGGACTTCAGAAAATCAAACAACCCCATTAAAAAATGGGGCTCAGAACTGAACAAAGAATTCTCACCTGAGGAATACCGAATGGCAGAGAAGCACCTGAAAAAATGTTCAACATCCTTAATCATCAGGGAAATGCAAATCAAAACAACCCTGAGATTCCACCTCACACCAGTCAGAATGTCTAAGATCAAAAATTCAGGTGACAGCAGATGCTGGTGAGGATGTGGAGAAAGAGGAACACTCCTCCATTGTTGGTGGGATTGCAGGCTTGTACAACCACTCTGGAAATCCGTCTGGCGGTTCCTCAGAAAATTGGACATAGTACTACCGGAGGATCCAGCAATACCTCTCCTGGGCATATATCCAGAAGATGCCCCAACTGGTAAGAAGGACACATGCTCCACTATGTTCATAGCAGCCTTATTTATAATAGCCAGAAGCTGGAAAGAACCCAGATGCCCCTCAACAGAGGAATGGATACAGAAAATGTGGTACATCTACACAATGGAGTACTACTCAGCTATTAAAAAGAATGAATTTATGAAATTCCTAGCCAAATGGATGGACCTGGAGGGCATCATCCTGAGTGAGGTAACACATTCACAAAGGAACTCACACAATATGTACTCACTGATAAGTGGATATTAGCCCAAAACCTAGGATACCCAAGATATAAGATACAATTTCCTAAACACATGAAACTCAAGAAAAATGAAGACTGAAGTGTGGACACTATGCCCCTCCTTAGAAGTGGGAACAAAACACCCTTGGAAGGAGTTACAGAGACAAAGTTTGGAGCTGAGATGAAAGGATGGACCATGTAGAGACTGCCATATCCAGGGATCCACCCCATAATCAGCATCCAAACGCTGACACCATTGCATACACTAGCAAGATTTTATCGAAAGGACCCAGATGTAGCTGTCTCTTGTGAGACTATGCCGTGGCCTAGCAAACACAGAAGTGGATGCCCACAGTCAGCTAATGGATGGATCACAGGGCTCCCAATGGAGGAGCTAGAGAAAGTACCCAAGGAGCTAAAGGGATCTGCAACCCTATAGGTGGAACAATATGAACTAACCAGTACACCGGAGCTCTTGACTCTAGCTGCATATGTATCAAAAGATGGCCGAGTCGGCCATCACTGGAAAGAGAGGCCCATTGGACTTGCAAACTTTATATGTTCCAGTACAGGGGAACGCCAGGGCCAAAAAGGGGGAGTGGGCGGGTAGGGGAGTGGGGGTGGTTGGGTATGGGGGACTTTTGGTATAGCATTGGAAATGTAAATGAGCTAAATACCTAATAAAAAATGGAAAGAAAAAAAAAGAACGTTAGAAAATATGAGTATTTTACAAATTTTACACTAATACTGTTCTCAGTCGAGGTTATACAGACTTGTACACATTTCTTCTTTAAATTCCATTCTTCTGTGCTCTTTGGAAAATGATTTCTGTCCCATTAAATGTACTACAATTATATTGAGGAAAAAAACCAAGACAAATCAAAACAAACACACTTTATAGGAAGATAATTTTCCTGAAAGTAAATTCATTTGAGTCAAATGCCTTTAAAGTCAGCTTTAGATTCATTTTTTGTTGTAATTTTCAATGTGAATTACTGTGGTATTAAAATTTTGTAAAATAAGATACTATCTAAATGTTTCCTATTACTGAGATAAATGTTTTTATTATATGTATATTTTAAATGAAAATGTATGCTTGTTATATTTATTCATGTACAATCATAGTACTTACATATGGAGTTATTTTAAGATATCTAGAGGAAGCTTTATAACTTTGAGTCTCAAGAAAAATGAATTATTGATAAATTCCATTACTTAGTACAAGCTACTAATGGTAAAATTTGCTTTCCAACAATAATGTATAGGGGTGGGTATATAACTCAGGGTGGGGTGCTCACTTAGTATAAGTAAAACGTGAGATTCAAAAATTAGATTCACACATATAAATAATGTATAGCACCAATGGGCACTCAACACTTACCATCCACTCAGGAAAAGACTTTCAAATAGTCCCCATTAAGTTTGTTTAAGGCATTTCTGGTTTCTTGCTACTCCTTGGCTCATCTTGGTAGAAAACCTTACCAAGATACCATACTTATTGTGTTACCCTGTGTCCTGTGTTACATCTAAATACACTTTACTCTTTCACTGTGTGAAATGGTAACATGGTGACTCAAAAGATAATAATAATGTTAATAATAATGAAAATACATAATTGTATGCATGTCATCTTCCTGTATTTCTCAACAGATGCTCACACTCCAATCATTATTTTTAAAAAGCATTTAAAAAGACTGTTGCTTTGGACTCTCCTTTGACTTGATTGATTGGGGTCTTTCATTCCTGTGATTTCTCATTGCATTATCCCTGACTCCTCTTCATCATGCTGTCCAGTCAAGATGAGGAGGTCACAAAGATCCACTTTGTATTAACTTCTTTTTTCCACAGAAAATTTTTATTGATTCTCTGGGAGTTTTACATCATGCACTTTGATGACAATTTTTTCCCAACCCTTTCATGTCCATGTCTGTCCCAGTTTATGACTCACTCCCCCCCCCAAAAAAAAAAGATTAAAAAATAATAAAATAAATAAATAAATAAATAAATTCCACTTTGTATTATTTTTATATTCACTGAATCATACTCAAATTATTGTGCCCTGCCCCTTAAAATAGAATTAAGACTTTCTCTGCCCACACCTCCAGCAGAAGACATCCATTGTGGAGAGGCACAGAAGCCTTTCATGGCTCTCCTTCTCAACTGTGCATCTGTAGTCATCACAGCAAGAGTAGCCTCTTTCTTTTCATAGTCAGTATGAGCACAGATCATGGACCTATACCAGGTTTCTGGCAACAGCACAGACCATGAGCATGGCTTTCTGCTGCAGCAGAACTACAGTCCCAGACAAGGCCCATGGAGGCTGCTCAGACCACAGACATAAAAGCAGACTCGGGTTCAGGCTACCCATATCCACATGGCCCCAGGCGTCAGCAAGACCTATTGACACTGATGTAGCTTCAGGCTTCAGCACAGACCATAGACATTCTCATGGCCTTAGGTGGAAACATGGAACACAGACATCTTCCTGCTCCCAGTGGAGCATGGCTGGTAGGGACCAACAGTCGCAAGCCTGGCTGGCTTACCCTCATCCTGGGGACCAGGGAGTGGCATGGGATCAGGTTATTGTGTCTTAACTTTTTACTTTCTGTATTTCTTTTGCAGGGGATTATAGTATAAAACTGTCCTACAAAGACAAGATTTTTATCTGAATTCTTTCAGTGTTTTATTCCTGAAACCTAGAACTGTACCTGGCTCCTGTTAGGTGCTCAAGAAATAGTTGCTGGATTTACAATACTTTCTTCTTTCATTCCCATCCCCAATGATTCACAAAGACCTTCTTCAACCTTCCTTCCCACAACTCTTCTCAGTTGTATACCAGCTGAGCACCGTGGAAATGGGTAAGCCACCCGAAGGCCTTCACGACTCATTCCTCCCTGCCAAATCCATCTCCCCAGTATCATCCCTAGAACTTCAACAGAACATCAACTGTAGCCTTCCTTTCCTCCATGTTCACATCGCCTGTGGATCCCACAAATCATCCCCTAGCCACCCTCCACCTGTTGCTTTATCTTAGTCTCCAAGTCCATCAGGCAGCCCCTGCTAACTCATAGGCTAGATACATCTATAAAAACACAGTTATTAAAAATGATATCAACCAGCAAAATCAAAAGAAGGGAAACACACACACACACACACACCGTCACCACCACCACAAATAACAACAAAATAACTGGAATAAATAATAATCAATAATAACTAGTCATTGGTATATCTCAATATCAATGATCTCAATTCCCCAGTTTAAAAACAAAAGACTAATAGAATGTAATTTCAAACAGTATCCATCCTTCTGCTGCATGCAAGAGCCATACCTCAACACAAAGGATAGACATTACCTCAAGATAAAGAGTTGGAAAAAGATATTCCAAGCAAATATACCTAGGAAGCAAGCTGGTGTAGCCATTTTGGAATCTAACAAAATTAACTTCAAACCAAAACAAATCAGAAGACATAGTAAGGAATACACTCAAAAAGAATTGCACCAAAATGACATTTCAGTTCTTAACATCTATGCTTTAAACACAAGAACACTGACATTTATAAAAGAAATATTATTACAACTTAAATCACATATTGACCCTTACACATTGCTTGTAGGAAACTTCAGTATGCCACACTGTGGGACAGTGAAAAGTATCTTGGTTCTAGGTTGAGCTAAGGCTTGAAACCCTGGAGATTCTGAAGGGATGGTAGGCAGAAACCTACCACTTATTCCCGGGCACCAGGCCCATGTCACTAGCCGTAGCTCCCCATAGGTTTGTGGCCACCAGTCACTTAGGGCAGCTGTGTCCCAAGCCCCTCCACTTGTAGGGGACTTGCTCATGTACTCTCAAGACAGATTTCCATTTTAATGAGGTACCTAAAGGCATGAAGGGCTTAGCCAATAAGCTTTCCTTCCCAGACACTCCTCCCTGCAAAAGATATTTAACATCAGGTCCCCCTGAGAAGTGGGGTATGGTTTTACTTACCCACTTTCTGCTATGACAATAAATGACTTAAAACCATGGACTGCCTCTTTTCATCAGAATCTGATGTGGGGAGCCACGGAGAAGGTCTTCACCTATCGAGCTGCCCTCTAGTCTCCCCTAAAAGGCCTCTCTGCACTCCCAGTCACCAAGCTCAAGACTGCCACCCATCAAGTCAAAGAGTCTTCCAATGGGACCAGATAGAGCTCTCCCTGCCCCTACAAATCCAGCCTGCAGGCCCTCACTCCGTTTTCAGACCTTCCACTTATCTGGCAGCATCTGGATGCCCAAGAGCCTGAGAACCAGATGACCCTGGCCACGTCGCAGGTCGGGACCCCCCAAAACCTGCTCTGGCTTTCCAGAGCCTCAGCCTGTGCTTCCCACCCCCAGAGGGTGTCCCAGGCCTTCCCTCTGGTCCAACACCTGCCTGGTGACAGGTTGGGGTAAGTTCAGTCAACTCCCTCATCTCACCTCATCTCATCCACGAGCATGCCCTGTGATAGAGCTGACGTGGGACCCATAACCCTGCACCACTCTCACCAATGGACAGGTTTTCCAGAAAAAAACTAAATAGAAAAGTACTGGACCTAACAGACAGTATAAACCAAATGGACCCAACAGATATTTATAGAAACTATCACCCAAACAGAAAAGAATATACCATGTCTTAGTGTTTCTATTGGTATGAAGAGTCAACATGACCATGGCAAGTCTTATAAAGGAAATTATAACTTATAGTTTCAGAAGCTTAGCCCAGTGACATCACTACAGGAAGCATAGCAACATGCAGGCAGACATGGTGCTGAAGAAGGAGCCAGGAGTTCTACATCTGGACCTACTGTATGCATCAGGAAGAAAGAGTGATACTGGGGCTGGCTTGAGCTTCTGAAACCTCAGGTGTATCCCCAGTGACATATTTCCTCCAACAAGACAGCACTTATTCCAAAAAGGCCACACCTCCAATAATGCTACTCCCTGTGAATCTACAGGGCTCACTTTGATTTAATCCATCAGTTACTCTTTCCTCTGCACCTTATGGAACTGTCTCTAAAGACTGACCACATATATACAAAGGAAGACCCAACAGATACAAGACAAATAAAAGAACTCCTTCATCCTATCAGAACATGGATTAAAGCTGGATATCAATACCAACAAAAACAACAGAAAGATTACAAACTTATGGAACCTAAACAACTCTCTACTGGATGAAAATTGGGTCAAGGAAGAATTAAAAATCAACAAAAAAAATGAACTAAAGATGTTCTAGAATTCAATGGTAATCAACATACAGCATACTCAAACTATGGGACACAATGAAAGTAGTTCCAAGAGGCATGTTCATAGTACTAAGTGCCTAGATTGAAACAAAACAAAACAACAACAAAAATACCAAAACAAAACAGAACAACCCTAAACCTTTGAAAGCTCTCATATTAGCAATTTAACAGCACACCTGAAATCTCTAGAGCAAAAATAAGTAATCACACTCAAGGAGTAGATAGCAATAAATAAAGAAACTCAAGACTGAAGTGAATAAATTAGAAAAAGACTCTACAGAGAATCAATGACATAAAGCGTTTGTTCCTTGAGAAAATTGACAAGTTAGACAAACATTATTCAAAGTAATGAAAAGGCACAGAGAATGCCTAAATTAAAACACCAATGAAGCCCTTCCGCTCGACTCGAGACTCGAGCCCCGGGCTACCTTGCCAGCAGAGTCTTGCCCAACACCCGCAAGGGTCCACACGGGACTCCCCACGGGACCCTAAGACCTCTGGTGAGTGGACCACAGTGCCTGCCCCAATCCAATCGCGCGGAACTTGAGACTGCGGTACATAGGGAAGCAGGCTACCCGGGCCTGATCTGGGGCACAAGTCCCTTCCGCTCGACTCGAGACTCGAGCCCCGGGCTACCTTGCCAGCAGAGTCTTGCCCAACACCCGCAAGGGTCCACACGGGACTCCCCACGGGACCCTAAGACCTCTGGTGAGTGGACCACAGTGCCTGCCCCAATCCAATCGCGCGGAACTTGAGACTGCGGTACATAGGGAAGCAGGCTACCCGGGCCTGATCTGGGGCACAAGTCCCTTCCGCTCGACTCGAGACTCGAGCCCCGGGCTACCTTGCCAGCAGAGTCTTGCCCAACACCCGCAAGGGTCCACACGGGACTCCCCACGGGACCCTAAGACCTCTGGTGAGTGGATCACAGTGCCTGCCCCAATCCAATCGCGCGGAACTTGAGACTGCGGTACATAGGGAAGCAGGCTACCCGGGCCTGATCTGGGGCACAAGTCCCTTCCGCTCGACTCGAGACTCGAGCCCCGGGCTACCTTGACAGCAGAGTCTTGCCCAACACCTGCAAGGGCCCACACGGGACTCCCCACGGGACCCTAAGACCTCTGGTGAGTGGAACACAGTGCCTACCCCAATCCAATCGCGTGGAACTTGAGACTGCGGTACATAGGGAAGCAGGCTACCCGGGCTTGATCTGGGGCACAAACCCCTTCCACTCCACTCGAGCCCCGGCTACCTTGCCAGCTGAGTCGCCTGACACCCGCAAGGGCCCACACAGGATTCCACACGTGATCCTAAGACCTCTAGTGAGTGGAACACAACTTCTGCCAGGAGTGGGGTTCGAACACCAGATATCTGGGTACCTGCCTTGCAAGAAGAGAGCTTGCCTGCAGAGAATACTCTGCCCACTGAAACTAAGGAGAGTGCTACCCTCCAGGTCTGCTCATAGAGGCTAACAGAGTCACCTGAAGAACAAGCTCTTAACAGTGACAACTAAAACAGCTAGCTTCAGAGATTACCAGATGGCGAAAGGCAAACGTAAGAATCCTACTAACAGAAATCAAGACCACTCACCATCATCAGAACGCAGCACTCCCACCCCACCTAGTCCTGGGCACCCCAACACAACCGAAAATCTAGACCCAGATTTAAAAACATTTCTCATGATGATGATAGAGGACATCAAGAAGGACTTTCATAAGTCACTTAAAGATTTACAGGAGAGCACTGCTAAAGAGTTACAGGCTCTTAAAGAAAAGCAGGAAAACACAGCCAAACAGGTGATGGAAATGAACAAAACCATACTAGAACTAAAAGGGGAAGTAGACACAATAAAGAAAACCCAAAGCGAGGCAATGCTGGAGATAGAAACCCTAGGAAAGAGATCTGGAACCATAGATGCGAGCATCAGCAACAGAATACAAGAAATGGAAGAGAGAATCTCAGGTGCAGAAGATTCCATAGAGAACATCGACACAACAGTCAAAGAAAATACAAAATGCAAAAGGATCCTAACTCAAAACATCCAGGTAATCCAGGACACAATGAGAAGACCAAACCTACGGATAATAGGAATTGATGAGAATGAAGATTTTCAACTTAAAGGGCCAGCTAATATCTTCAACAAAATAATAGAAGAAAACTTCCCAAACATAAAAAAAGAGATGCCCATGATCATACAAGAAGCCTACAGAACTCCAAATAGACTGGACCAGAAAAGAAATTCCTCCCGACACATAATAATCAGAACAACAAATGCACTAAATAAAGATAGAATATTAAAAGCAGTAAGGGAGAAAGGTCAAGTAACATATAAAGGAAGGCCTATCAGAATTACACCAGACTTTTCACCAGAGACTATGAAAGCCAGAAGAGCCTGGACAGATGTTATACAGACACTAAGAGAACACAAATGCCAGCCCAGGCTACTATACCCGGCCAAACTCTCAATTACCATAGATGGAGAAACCAAAGTATTCCACGACAAAACCAAGTTCACACAATATCTTTCCACGAATCCAGCCCTTCAAAGGATAATAACAGAAAAGAAGCAATACAAGGACGGAAATCACGCCCTAGAACAACCAAGAAAGTAATCATTCAACAAACCAAAAAGAAGACAGCCACAAGAACAGAATGCCAACTCTAACAACAAAAATAAAAGGGAGCAACAATTACTTTTCCTTAATATCTCTTAATATCAATGGACTCAATTCCCCAATAAAAAGACATAGACTAACAGACTGGCTACACAAACAGGACCCAACATTCTGCTGCTTACAGGAAACCCATCTCAGGGAAAAAGACAGACACTACCTCAGAGTGAAAGGCTGGAAAACAATTTTCCAAGCAAATGGACTGAAGAAACAAGCTGGAGTAGCCATTTTAATATCGGATAAAATCGACTTCCAACCCAAAGTTATCAAAAAAGACAAGGAGGGACACTTCATACTCATCAAAGGTAAAATCCTCCAAGAGGAACTCTCAATTCTGAATATCTACGCACCAAATGCAAGGGCAGCCACATTCATTAGAGACACTTTAGTAAAGCTCAAAGCATACATTGCACCTCACACAATAATAGTGGGAGACTTCAACACACCACTTTCTTCAAAGGACAGATCGTGGAAACAGAAACTAAACAGGGACACAGTGAAACTAACAGAAGTTATGAAACAAATGGACCTGACAGATATCTACAGAACATTTTATCCTAAAACAAAAGGATATACCTTCTTCTCAGCACCTCACGGGACCTTCTCCAAAATTGACCATATAATTGGTCACAAAACAGGCCTCAATAGATACAAAAATATTGAAACTGTCCCATGTATCCTATCAGACCACCATGGCCTAAGACTGATCTTCAATAACAACATAAATAATGGAAAGCCAACATTCACGTGGAAACTGAATAACACTCTTCTCAATGATACCTTGGTCAAGGAAGGAATAAAGAAAGAAATTAAAGACTTTTTAGAGTTTAATGAAAATGAAGCCACAACGTACCCAAACCTATGGGACACAATGAAAGCATTTCTAAGAGGGAAACTCATAGCGCTGAGTGCCTCCAAGAAGAAACGGGAGACAGCACATACTAGCAGCTTGACAACACATCTAAAAGCCCTAGAAAAAAAGGAAGCAAATTCACCCAAGAGGAGTAGACGGCAGGAAATAATCAAACTCAGGGGTGAAATCAACCAAGTGGAAACAAGAAGAACTATTCAAAGAATTAACCAAACGAGGAGTTGGTTCTTTGAGAAAATCAACAAGATAGATAAACCCTTAGCTAGACTCACTAAAGGGCACAGGGACAAAATCCTAATTAACAAAATCAGAAATGAAAAGGGAGACATAACAACAGATCCTGAAGAAATCCAAAACACCATCAGATCCTTCTACAAAAGGCTATACTCAACAAAACTGGAAAACCTGGACGAAATGGACAAATTTCTGGACAGATACCAGGTACCAAAGTTGAATCAGGATCAAGTTGACCATCTAAACAGTCCCATATCACCTAAAGAAATAGAAGCAGTTATTAATAGTCTTCCAACCAAAAAAAGCCCAGGACCAGATGGGTTTAGTGCAGAGTTCTATCAGACCT
Organism: Mus musculus; assembly: GCF_000001635.26. Taxonomy (NCBI): domain Eukaryota; kingdom Metazoa; phylum Chordata; class Mammalia; order Rodentia; family Muridae; genus Mus; species Mus musculus. Next base: position 50,245,250 of record NC_000078.6, on the reverse strand, counting down.
TCAAAGAAGATCTAATTCCAATTCTGCACAAACTATTTCACAAAATAGAAGTAGAAGGTACTCTACCCAACTCATTTTATGAAGCCACTATTACTCTGATACCTAAACCACAGAAAGATCCAACAAAGATAGAGAACTTCAGACCAATTTCTCTTATGAATATCGATGCAAAAATCCTCAATAAAATTCTCGCTAACCGAATCCAAGAACACATTAAAGCAATCATCCATCCTGACCAAGTAGGTTTTATTCCAGGGATGCAGGGATGGTTTAATATACGAAAATCCATCAATGTAATCCATTATATAAACAAACTCAAAGACAAAAACCACATGATCATCTCGTTAGATGCAGAAAAAGCATTTGACAAGATCCAACACCCACTCATGATAAAAGTTTTGGAAAGATCAGGAATTCAAGGCCCATACCTAAACATGATAAAAGCAATCTACAGCAAACCAGTAGCCAACATCAAAGTAAATGGAGAGAAGCTGGAAGCAATCCCACTAAAATCAGGGACTAGACAAGGCTGCCCACTTTCTCCCTACCTTTTCAACATAGTACTTGAAGTATTAGCCAGAGCAATTCGACAACAAAAGGAGATCAAGGGGATACAAATTGGAAAAGAGGAAGTCAAAATATCACTTTTTGCAGATGATATGATAGTATATATAAGTGACCCTAAAAATTCTACCAGAGAACTCCTAAACCTGATAAACAGCTTCGGTGAAGTAGCTGGATATAAAATAAACTCAAACAAGTCAATGGCCTTTCTCTATACAAAGAATAAACAGGCTGAGAAAGAAATTAGGGAAACAACACCCTTCTCAATAGTCACAAATAATATAAAATATCTTGGCGTGGCTCTAACTAAGGAGGTGAAAGATCTGTATGATAAAAACTTCAAATCTCTGAAGAAAGAAATTAAAGAAGATCTCAGAAGATGGAAAGATCTCCCATGCTCATGGATTGGCAGGATCAAAATTGTAAAAATGGCTATCTTGCCAAAAGCAATCTACAGATTCAATGCAATCCCCATCAAAATTCCAACTCAATTCTTCAACGAATTGGAAGGAGCAATTTGCAAATTTGTCTGGAATAACAAAAAACCTAGGATAGCAAAAAGTCTTCTCAAGGATAAAAGAACTTCTGGCGGAATCACCATGCCAGACCTAAAGCTTTACTACAGAGCAATTGTGATAAAAACTGCATGGTACTGGTATAGAGACAGACAAGTAGACCAATGGAATAGAATTGAAGATCCAGAAATGAACCCACACACCTTGGTCACTTGATCTTCGACAAGGGAGCTAAAACCATCCAGTGGAAGAAAGACAGCATTTTCAACAATTGGTGCTGGCACAACTGGTTGTTATCGTATAGAAGAATGCGAATCGATCCATACTTATCTCCTTGTACTAAGGTCAAATCTAAGTGGATCAAGGAACTTCACATAAAACCAGAGACACTGAAACTTATAGAGGAGAAAGTGGGGAAAAGCCTTGAAGATATGGGCACAGGGGAAAAATTCCTGAACAGAACAGCAATGGCTTGTGCTGTAAGATCGAGAATTGACAAATGGGACCTAATGAAACTCCAAAGTTTCTTCAAGGCAAAAGACACCGTCAATAAGACAAAAAGACCACCAACAGATTGGGAAAGGATCTTTACCTATCCTAAATCAGATAGGGGACTAATATCCAACATATATAAAGAACTCAAGAAGGTGGACTTCAGAAAATCAAATAACCCCATTAAAAAATGGGGCTCAGAACTGAACAAAGAATTCTCACCTGAGGAATACCGAATGGCAGAGAAGCACTTGAAAAAATGTTCAACATCCTTAATCATCAGGGAAATGCAAATCAAAACAACCCTGAGATTCCACCTCACACCAGTCAGAATGGCTAAGATCAAAAATTCAGGTGACAGCAGATGCTGGCGAGGATGTGGAGAAAGAGGAACACTCCTCCATTGTTGGTGGGAGTGCAGACTTGTACAACCACTCTGGAAATCAGTCTGGCGGTTCCTCAGAAAACTGGACATAGTACTACCGGAGGATCCAGCAATACCTCTCCTGGGCATATATCTAGAAGATGCCCCAACAGGTAAGAAGGACACATGCTCCACTATGTTCATAGCAGCCTTATTTATAATAGCCAGAAGCTGGAAAGAACCTAGATGCCCCTCAACAGAGGAATGGATACAGAAAATGTGGTACATGTACACAATGGAGTACTACTCAGCTATTAAAAAGAATGAATTTATGAAATTCCTAGCCAAATGGATGGACCTGGAGGGCATCATCCTGAGTGAGGTAACACATTCACAAAGAAACTCACACAATATGTATTCACTGATATGTGGATATTAGCCCCAAACCTAGGATACCCAAGATATAAGATATAATTTGCTAAACACATGAAACTCAAGGAGAATGAAGACTGAAGTGTGGACACTATGCCCCTCCTTAGATTTGGGAACAAAACACCCATGGAAGGAGTTACAGAGACGGAGTTTGGAGCTGAGATGAAAGGATGGACCATGTAGAGACTGCCATAGCCAGGGATCCACCCCATAATCAGCATCCAAACGCTGACACCATTGCATACACTAGCAAGATTTTATTGAAAGGACGCAGATGTAGCTGTCTCTTGTGAGACTATGCCGGGGCCCAGCAAACACAAAAGTGGATGCTCACAGTCAGCTAATGGATGGATCATAGGGCTTCCAATGGAGGAGCTAGAGAAAGTAGCCAAGGAGCTAAAGGGATCTGCAACCCTATAGGTGGAACAACATTATGAGCTAACCAGTACCCCGGAGCTCTTGACTCTAGCTGCATATATATCAAAAGATGGCCTAGTCGGCCATCACTGGAAAGAGAGGCCCATTGGACTTGCAAACTTTATATGCCCCAGTACAGGGGAATACCAGGGCCAAAAAGGGGGAGTGGGTGGGCAGGGGAGTGGGGGTGGGTGGATATGGGGGACTTTTGGTATAGCATTGGAAATGTAAATGAGTTAAATACCTAATAAAAAATGGAAAAAAAAAACACCAATGAAATCCAGATAAATCATAAGAGCAAACTTTAAAAATATGAACTCCATAAATTGGAAAATCTAAAAGAAATGGATGATTTCCTCAATAGGTACCTCTTACTAAACTTAAATCAAGATCATACAATCAATTTAAAGAGACATAAAACTCCTAGTGAAATAGAAGCATTTATTAAAATCTTCCAACCAAAGAAAGATCCCAAGTCCAGATGATTTTAGTGTAGGTTTTTATCAAATTTTAAAGAAAAGTTAATGCCAATACTTCTCAAATTATTCCAGAAAATAGAAACAGAAGGGACAATGCCTGATCCGTTTCATAAGGTCACACTTATCCTGATACCCAAGCCACATAAAGACCCAAGAAAGAAAGAAAGAAAGAAAGAAAGAAAGAAAGAAAGAAAGAAAGAAAGGAAGGAAGGAAGGAAGGAAGGAAGGAAGGAAGGAAGGAAGGAAGGAAGGAAGGAAGGAAGGAAGAAAGAAAGAAAGAAAGAAAGAAAGAAGGAATGATGAATGGAAGGAAGGAAGAAAGAATTGTAAACAAATTTCCCTTATGAACACAAATGCAAAATAAATTACTTTCAAACAATCCAAGAACACATCAAAAAGATCATTCACCATAATCAAGTACACTTCATATCAGGGATACAGATTTAGTTCAATATATGCAAATCAATAAATGTATTATATCATATAAACAAATTGACAGAAGAAAACCAAACATGATCATTCCACTATATACAGAAAAAGGCCTTTGACAAAAGTCCACCAACCTTTATGATAAAAGTCCTGGAGAGATTAGGGCTACAAATGACATACTCAAAGATAAGAAAGGCAGTTTACAGCAAGCCTATACCCAGCCTTAAATTAAATGGAGATAAAGTTAAAGCAATTCCACTACAACCAGGAACAAGATTGTTTACTTTACCGTATCTATTCAATATAGTCCTTGAATACTTAGCTATAGTAATATGAAAACTGGAGATCAAGGGTATACAAATTGAAAAGGACAAAGTCAAAATATGCTATATTCAGATGCTATGATAGTATACATAAGTTACCCAACAAATTCCACTGGGAACTCCTGTAGATCATAAACACATTCAGCATATTGGCTGAATACAAAATTAACTCACAAAAATCAATATCCCTCATATATACAAATGAGAAAATATTTACAATGGCCTCAAATAATATAAAATACTTTGAGGTAATGCTAGCCAAGCAAGTCAGAGACTTGTATAATAAAACTTCAAGCCTTTGAAAAAATAAATTGAAGAAGATATCAGATAAAGCAAAGATCTTCAATTCTCATGGATTAGTAAGATTAACAAAGTAAAAATGGAAATCCTACCAAAATTAACCTACAGATTCCATGCAATCTCCACCAAGATTACAACAAAATTCTTTACAGACCTTGAATGGACAATTTTCAACTTCATATAGAAAAAAAAAAAAACAAATCCTGAATAATAAAAGAACTGCTGAAGATCTCACAATCCCTGGTTTTAGGTTGTTCTACAGAGCTATAGCAATACAAATTGCATGATAATGGTATAAATATGTTGCTCAAGGGAATGGAACCAAAGGCCCAAATATAAATCCACACACCTATGGACATGTGATTTTTGATAAAGGAGCCAGAAATATACACTGGAAAACAAGACAGCATTTCCCACAAATGGTCAAACTGGATGTTTGCATGCAGAAGAATGCTAACAGAGCCATACTTATCACCGGCCCCAAACTCAAGTTCAAATGGGTCACAGACTTCAGAATACCCCTTATACTTATCAGAATGGATAAATTCAATAATAGATCAACTCATGCTGGAGAGGATATTAAATAAAGGTAACACTCACTCCTACATTGCTTGGGGGGGCGGGGCTAGTAAACTTGTATAGCCACTATGGAAATCAATATGGTGATTCATTCAAAAGTTGAGACTCAATCTACCTCAAGTCCCAGCAAAACCACTCTTGGAGATATAACCCAAGGATGCTCCATCCAACCACAAGGATACATGCTTAACCATGCTCATTGCTACTCTATTCATAATAGCCAGGGCCTGAAAACAGCCTAGATGTAACTCAGCAGAAGAATGGATAAAGAAGATCTAAATTTACACAATGTAGTATTACTCAGCTCTTTAATGAAATGGCATTATGAAATTTTCAGGCAAATTGATGGAACTAGAAAAAAATTATACTGAGATAAACCAGACCCACAAAAAGAAACATGGTATACATTCACTTATATGTTGATATTAGTCATTAAATAATTGATAACCAAGCTACAAACTGTAGATCCACAGAGGTTAGGTATAAATAAAAGGAATTGGGGAACACATGAATCTCCTTGGGAAGTAGAATAGATTTTATTCTTGGACTGGAGTGGATGGGAACAAGAACAGGAAAACAATAAGGGATGCTGTAGTAGAGGTGGGTTGAGGAAGGGAATGCAGGAAAGACAGCTGGAAATGAGAGGTATTTGAATGATGGTATGGAAACATAGTGCAGTGGAAAGCTAAATTATACAAAGGCAATACTAATGAGTTCTCCTAACAGTGGGGTATATGGAGTCCCAACTGGCCATCTCTTATCACCAAATGAAGTTTCCAATTATAAGACACAGTTTGGTTTTGTTCGATTGAATGGTTAGCCAAAGTCATCCCACAGAAAGCCCAAGCAACCCAATCTGTCGCTAATACAACTGTCTGTAAACTGTCAGCAGGGTCTTCTTGCTGTGGACAACAGTTCTACAACTCATTGAACAAGAAAATTTTGAGATGGTGCCTTCATGGAGCCTCCACATCTAAGTTGTAGTGTCCTAGGTGTGAGAAGAAACTCTCCTGACCAGTAAAGGATAAATGTAAACACCAACCTAGCCACAAAATCTTTGACCTTCACTATGATCTCTCTTCAGAATATGCTAGAACAACAGAGGAACAGAACTTGTGCGAATATCCAAACAATGTCTGATTTGACTTAAGGTCTGCTCCACAAGACGAACCCACACTCAATACTGTTTGGGTGACCAAGAACTAGAGAATAACTAGATAGTTCAGAGACCTAGGATAAAACCAAACACCACTGGCTTTAAAATAAAAATGTATCAAGTGGGGAGGGAGGGAGGGTTCTAGGGGGGGAACGTTGACAGAGGGTGGGAAATGCAGGGGGGGCACCTGATTTGGTATTGGGTGAGAGAAAAGGATTGAAGAAGTCCTGAGGGCCAACAGAAAGAATGGAAACAAGCAACCTCGGGAAATAGGAGGTTTGGAAGACCCTCCAGAATGCACCAGAGATCTGGGAGGTGAGAGACTTTCAGGACTCTAAGGGAAGGACCTTAGATGAAATGCCTGACAGTAGGGAGAGGGAACTTATAAAATTTACTTCCAACAGGAAGACAGGGCATCAAGTGAGCAATGGGGTTGCCACCCCACAGTCACAATTCTGACCCATAATTGTTCCTGTCTGAAACAATTACAGGGATGGAAATGGAAAGGAGCCTGAGGAAAAGAATGTCCAGTGGCAGACCCAAAGCAGATCCAGCTCAAGGGGATGTCCTAAGGCCTGACACTATATTGAGGATTTGGAGCACTCACAAAAAGGTACCTATCATGACTGCCCTCTGAAAGACCCAACAAGCAGCTGAAAGAGTCAGATGCAGATCTTTGCACCCAATCAATGGACAGAAGCAGCTGACCCCTGATGCTGAATTAGGGGAGGCTGAAAGAAGCTGAGGAAAAGGGCAATCCTGTAGAAGGATCAGCAGTCTCAATTATTCTGGACCCCCGAGATCTCTCAAACACTGGACCACCAACGAGGTTGCATATACCAGCTGATATGAGGGCCCCAACACAATATAGTAGAGGACTTTCAGGTCTGTGTTCATTCAGAGACAATGCACCTAACCCTCAAGAGACTGGAGGCTCCAGGGAGTTTAGAAGTCAGGTGAGGTTGGGGGTGGGGACATCCACATGGAGACAGGGGAGTACGGAGGAGGTATAGGATATGGAACAGTCAGAAGGTGGATTGAGGCAGGGAATAAAATATGGAGGGTAAAAAATAAGTTAATTTTAAAAATGTATCAATAATGTTTTTTAATTAAATGAACCATTTTATTCATTTACATTTCAAGTGATATCCCCTTTCCTGGTTTGCCCTCCACCACCACCCCCATCCCAACCTCCCCTCCCCTTTGCCTCTATGAGGGTGCTCCTCCACCCATTCACCAACTCCCACCTCACCACTCTAGCATCTCTGGGGCATCAAGCCTCCACAGGACCAAGGGCTTTCCCTCCCATTCTAATGACATTCTTCTATACTCATAAATCAGTACCTCATCGTAATCTTTCATCATCAGAGAAGGTTCCTCCTCCAACAGAAGGTAACACACGGAGAGACCTTCAGCCAGACATTGAGTGGAGGGTCTATAGAACACACAGCTCTAAATGAATATCTCGTTAGAGGATCCTGGGATATCAGAGGAGGAAAGAGTATAAGAACGCAGAAGATACAAGAAGATAAAAATTAATGCTATTTCTCTGGGTTGGCCACTATAACTAGACAGTAAGAGTTTATTAGTGAAGTCATAACACATTTTGGGTGTAGGATCCATAGAGATCTTAAAGTCATAACACATTTTGGGTGTAGGATCCATAGAGGTCTTAAACAGAGCAGGAAACTCTACCTGCTGGCCAGCATTTGTAGGACTGGAAGGTGTTATAAAAGCTGCTAGGGAAGAACATATACCAATTGTCTTTATTCAGGCTGGACCCTGATTGCTACCATAGCAACCTGCCAGGCAAATGTGCACATTAATGCAATAGTGTCAAAACTGTTTGTGGAGATAGCCTATTGGTCTCTTGTTTGGAGTTAAGACCTATTCCATATGTGGTAATTCAGGTATGGTACTCTGAGCATGATCAAAACCCATGGCTTGGGCACTCAGAGACCCTAGGAGAGAACTAAGTTTTTTTTTTTTTTTTTTAATGTTCATGTTGCCAAACCTTTATCTAAATAGTTTTTATATCCGTGTTATTTGTGCTGCTCCTAATCTTTGCCACAGTAACTTCCTATTGCAGTGACAAGTAGTTATTGCAAAGATGCATTACTGCTCAAAATGCTGAAAAGTAAGGAACTGTGAGTGCTTGGTTGTGGAGGAGACATCATATTAACTTCCTTCCAAGGCTCAGACAGCATCATGAAAAAACAAAAAACCAACCAACCAAACAAACAAAAAAACAAAACAAAACAAAACAAGCAAGACTGAGACATTTGAGAGGAGTAGTGTGAAGTAGTCTAGACATGGCTCAACTGTTGTATACTTGAACTCACAGTAGCTTCTTTATACACACACAAGGCCTGTACAAGATCAAGCCAATTAAGAATCCTTTCGAGGAGGCCAGAGTTGGTCCTGAGTTCCCACCTCTAATTGAGGAGGTATTGACAGGTGATTAATACTGGGAAAGGGAGCATAGATTTTCTCCAGTAAGTGACCACTAGTGTACCCCAGGGAAAAGCATAATGCCTATGCACATATGTGGCAATGCTAATTGAACCCAGTGGATTAAAAGTTAATTAATTAAAACTGATAAAGAAGGACTGGAATTGGGAGGAAGATATGATCGGTGAGGCCCAGTTGGGGATACACACAATGAAGATGCATTGTATACATGTGTGAACATTTCATAATATAAATAAATACTAAAGTAAAGAAAATGCTGGTGCTCTTCAAGGAGCAGGGTATAGCTGAGAAGCCTCCCACTGCTAGTAGGGAAGGCACTAAATTAACATTAATTGTAAATAAATTTATCAATACTTCACATATTAACATGTCCATGAAAAAATGCTTAATGAAAATATTACATTTGATTTCTAAAGTACGTGAACTCAGAAAAATTGCATCATCAGAAATGGTCAGACTGTTGCTATTTACCTGAAATTTGGTAACTAGGAAGAATTTCTTTTTTTTAATTTATTAGATATTTTCTTCATTTACATTTTCAATGCTATCCCAAAAGTCCCCCATACCCTCCCCCCTACTCCCCTACCCACCCACTCCCACTTTTTGGCCCTGGCATTCCCCTGTACTGAGGTATATAAAGTTTGCATGACCAATGGGCCTCTCTTTCCAATGATGGCAGACTAGGCCATCTTCTGATACATATGCAGCTAGAGATACGAGGGTACTGGTTAGTTCATATTGTTGTTCCACCTATAGGGTTGCAGACCCCTTTAGCTCCTTGGGTACTTTCTCTAGCTCCAGTCCATTTTGCACTATGCCAATTAAAAGCACAGACTTCTAAAAAGATCTGCATAGTCAACTCAAACTGGAGGATGGCGATGTTGAAGCTATAATAGGGTGTTTTTCCTGTTTTATAGACTGGAAGAGATCCTACTGAAAGTTAATGGTAGATTTATCTCCATTTGGGTGAATCTGATTCTTATTTAAGGGCCGGACTACAATTTTATTTGAGTAATTTTTGTTTATGTTTGTTTGATATAATTTTATATGTATTCCAGGATGTATTTAAACTCTTTTTTAAAAAAAGAATTATTAAAAACAAGAAAGTAATCTTCTTTCAACAAACTCAAAAGAAGATAGCCACACAAACATAAAAATAACATAAAAAATAACAGGCAGCAGCAATCACTATTTCTTAATATCTCCTAAAATTAATGGACTCAATTCCCCAATTAAAAAAAAACATAGGAAAACAGACTGGATACATAAAGACGACCCAGTATTTTGCTGCATATAGGAAACGCACCTCAGTGTCAAAGACAGACACTACCTCAGAGTAAAGGGCTGGAAAACAGTTTTCCAAGCAAATGGTCCCAAGAAGCAAGCTGGAGTAGAAATTCTAATATCGAATAAAATTAACTTTCAACTAAAAGTTATCTAATATCTAATATCGAATAAAATTAACTTTCACTGTGATCCATCCAATAACTGACTGTGAGCATCCACTTCTGTGTTTGCTAGGCCCCTGCATAGCCTCACAAGAGACAGCTATATCTAGGTCCTTTCAGCAAAATCTTGCTAGTGTACGCAATGATGTCAGCGTTTGGAGGCTGATTATGGGATGGATCCCCAGGTATGGCAGTCTCTAGATGGTCCATGCTTTTGTCTCAGCTCCAAACTTTGTCTCTGTATTGCCTTCCATGGGTGTTTTGTTCCCAATTCTAAGAAGGGGCAAAGTGTCCACACTTTGGTCTTCGTTCTTCTTGAGTTTCATGTGTTTTGCAAATTGTATCTTGTATCTTGGGTATAAACCAGTTTGTCATTCCACTGGTTCCATTGGCTAATTTTCATGCCATGTTTTGTGTACATACCTGTGTAAACTGAATTATGTCTAAGAATCTTCATATCAACCTTGTCTCTTTTCCACATTGAAATGAATTAGAATGAATTGTTAGAATGAATTGTTTTTTCTGCTCTCGCTGGTAATAGGCTAAGAAATTCTATAACATTTTATCTTAACTCTTGACAACTTTTGGAGAAGACAAACCTAACACTAACACAGGTGTATGTCCGTGCTCATGCACATCTGGGTGATTTTAAAAGACATCTCAATTCCTGGCACTGTTAGCACAATGGTGTCTGCTTTGGTAGTAAATGACAGAAATCCCTATTCATGCTTAAGCTGCCAATCTCTTGAATTGTTCTAGTTTACTGTCTCCATACTTCTTTTATATTTTAACATATTTGTGAGAAAGCACTAAAGATTTAAAGAAATGAACTAATCAATTTGCTAATCAAGCCTGTCCACTTCACACTTTGTAGACATAAATTAGCATACATTTTTAGAACTCAGTATCATAGAGTTTTTTATCAATATGGAAAATAAACTTCCTTTGTGCTTGATATTCTTTCCTAGTCACACTCAGCTATTTGAGAGGCTTTAAAGGAAAAGTTTCTATTTGTTGTTAATTTGAATGTCTTTTGAAATCAAACCCTTAATTTCCTTTCATGTCTGACAGCCTTCTAGTCTTTTGAAATCTTTAGTTAAGAAATGAGCATTAAAATAGCATGTCATTAATTTCACACCAACTAATAGGGTTACATCTTCCTCAATCACTAAAAGAAATTGCAAGTAATAATTTTGCTATTTTTTAAACTAGGAACACCTACTGTCAATGTACAACACACAGCTTAAATTCTCAAAGCATGTTTGGCCATTGTGGCAATGCTTGAAACTTCAGCTTAAATGTAATTGCATCTTACTGACAATTCTGTAGATGGTCAAATAGGTGGCATGTTGTGAAGGTCAGGGCTGCAAATACACTAGTGTGAATTAAAATATTGAAAGAAAAATATATTATTAATATAAATTTTAAATTGTCATCAAGTTATTCATCTTCTATGTCTATGTTTATTTAACCAATAGAAAAACATAATTAGCATTTATATATATTAAAATAGAATAACAACCTTCATAATCTTTAACAGTGTGAAAGTGAATATATTTGATTATGTTTAAAGACCTCTCTTTTTTTTGTAACAAGATTTGACAAGATCAAGCCAGTCAAATTCCCAGTACTGATGAAGGAGGGTCTCATGAAGTGCTTAACCTAGGTGAGAAGATATTGAGAGCTGACTCCTGAGAAATGGAGGGTCAGCTTTCTTGAGGTTTGCATCCTTTGAGGAGTTACCTATTCTTGGATATATATATATATATATATATATATATATATACACACACACACACACACACACACACACACATACCCATATTGGTGGCACAAAGTATACTCAATTAAAATTAGCACATAAAGAAGGAATACTGAGTTATGAAGGGTTGGACAGAAATTGAAGTTGAGTGCATGGGGGTAAATTTGATCAAAGCCATTATATGCATGTAAGAAATTATCAAACAATAAAAAATTAAAAAGACATAAAATATAAACTTGCATAGACACAGGTTGTACAACATATTTTGATGTGCATGCATTTGAAATGGTTGTTATTATTATCAAACAAATTAACATCATCAAATAGCGTCTCCAAATTCAGTCTCCATCAACTCTGCCTACTCAATGCCATGTACAGTTGGCTTAGTCTTTAGGAAAGGATCATAGAATTGTGCTACCATTCATCCCCAGGATCCCCAGGTCCTTTCTAGGTAAAGGACCAAGATCCATGCTAACAATTCAACCTAACATCATGACCTGCCTTAGGACCATGTGTCTTGTGTTGCCTTCCTGTCTCCCTTCAGTAGTGACCCAGGATTCCTGCTGCCAATTTCACATATCCTCACTGAGCACTGTTGGCATGGACTTATTATCTTAGTTATTCATGTTTATGTTCTTCCAATAGGATGTTTATCAAAGTCAAAGAGGACCACAAAACAAATAATAAACAAGACTATTAAAAAACTTCACATGTCATATAATGGTCAAAACACTAAATGCAAAAGAGAACAACAACAAAGCAATATTGAAGACATCAAGTGAAAAGGATCAAGTGATATATAAACAACAATATCAATAAAATGAGGATCCCATTGAATAAAATTAACTTCCAACCCTAAGTTGTCAAAAAGGACAAGGCGGGGCACTTCATACTCATCAAAGGTAAAATCTACCAAGAGGAACTCTCAATTCTAAATATCTCTGCTCCAAATGCAAGGGCAGCCACATTCATTAAAGAAACTTTAGTAAAGCTCAAAGCACACATTGCACCTCACACAATAATAGTGGGAGACTTCAACACCCCACTCTCACCAGTGGACAGATCCTGGAAACAGAAAATAAACAGAGACACATGGACACTAACAGAAGTTATGAAACAAATGGATTTAACAGATACCTACAGAACATTTTATCCTAAAATGAAAGGACATACCTCTTTCTCAGCACCTCATGGTACCTCCTCCAAAATTGATCATATAATTGGTCACAAAACAGGCCTCAACAGATACAAAAATATTGAAATTATCCCATGCATTCTATCAGATCACCATGGACTAAGGCTGATCTTCAATAACAGCATAAATAATAGAAAGCCAACATTCATGTGGAAACTGAACAACCCTCTACTCAATGATAACTTGGTCAAGGAAGAAATAAAGAAAGAAATTAAAGACTTTTTAGAGTTTAATGAAAATGAAGCCACAACATACCCAAACTTATGGGACACAATGAAAGCAGTACTAAGAGGAAAACTCAGAGCCATGAGTGCCTCCAAAAAGAAACTAGAGAAAGCATACACTAGCAGTCTGACAGCACACCTAGAAGCTCTAGAACTAAAGGAAGCAAATTCACTCAAGAGGATTACACTGCAGGAAATAATCAAACTTAGGGCTGAAATCAACCAAGTGGAAACAAAAAGAACTATTCAAAGATTCAACCAAACCAGGAGCTGGTTCTTTGAGAAAATCAACAAGATAGATAAACCATTAGCCAGAATAACTAGAGGGCACAGGGATAGTATCCTAATTAACAAAATCAGAAATGAAAAAAGAGACATAACAACAACCTGAGGAAATCCACAACATCATCAAATCCTAATACAAAAGGCTACGCTCAACAGAAGTGGAAAACCTGGATGAAACTGACAACTTCCTAGACAGATACCAGGTACCAAAGTTAAATCAGGATCAGATTAATGATCTTAACATTCCCACTTCCCCTAAAGAAATAGAAGCAGTCATTAAGAGTCTACCAAAAAAAAAAAAAAAAAAAAAAAAGGACCAGGACCAGATGGGTTTAGTGCAGAGTTCTATCAGACCTTCAGAAGACCTAATTCCAATTCTCCTCAGACTATTCCACAAAATAGAAGCAGAAGGTACTCTACCCAATTCATTCTATGAAGCCACAATTACTCTGATACCTAAACCACATAAAGATCCAACAAAGATAGAGAACTTCAGACCAATTTCCCTTATGAATATCCATGCAAAAATACTCAATAAAATCCTCACAAACCGAATACAAGAACACATCAAAATGATCATCCATCATGACCAAGTAGGTTTCATCCCAGGAGTGCAGGGATATTTTAATATATGGGAATCCATTAACATAACCCACTATTTAAACAAACTCAAAGACAAAAATCACATGATCATCTTGTTAGATGCTGAGAAAGCATTTTGCAAAATCCAACACCCCTTCATAATAAAAGTCTTGGATAGATCAGGAATTCAACACCCATACCTAAACATAATAAAAGCAATCTACACCAAACCAGTAGCCAACATCAAAGTAATGGAGAGAAGGTGGAAGCAATCCCACTAAAATCAGGGACTAGACAATGCTGCCTACTTTCTCCCTACCTATTCAATATAGTACTTGAAGTCCTAGCCAGAGCAATTCAACAACAAAAGGTAATCAAGGGGATACAAATTGGAAAGGAAGAAGTCAAAATATCACTATTTGCAGATGATATGATAGTATATATAAGTGATCCTAAAAATTCCACCAGAGAACTCCTAAACCTGATAAACAGCTTCAGTGCAATATCTAGATATAAAATTAACTCACACAAATCACTGTCCTTTCTCTACACAAAGGATAAACAGGCTGAGAAAGAAATTAGGGAAACAACACCCTTAAAAATAGTCACAAATAATATAAAATACTTTGGTGCGACTCTAACTAAGGAAGTGAATGATCTGTATGATAAGAACTTCAAGTCTCTGAAGAAAGAAATTGAAGAAGATCTCAGAAGATGGAAAGATCTCCCATGCTCATGGATTGGCAGGATTAATATAGTCAAAATGGGTATCCTGCCTGTTGCAGTCTACAGATTTAATGCAATCCCCATCAAAATTCCAACTTAATTCTTCACTGAGTTAGAAAGGGCAATTTGAAAATTCATCTGGTATAACAAAAAAAAAAAACTAGGATAGCAAAAAAATATTCTCAAAAATAAAAGAACCTCTGTTGGTATCACCATGCCTGATCTCAAGCTGTACTACAGAGCAATTGTGAGAAAAAAATTCATGGTACTAGTACAGCGCCAGACAGGTAGATGGAATAAATTGAAGACCCAGAAATGAATCCACACACCTATGGTCACTTGATCTTTGACAAAGGAGCTAAAATCATCCAGTGGAAAAAAGACAGCATTTTCAAGAAATGGTGCTGGCACAACTGGTGGTTATCATGTACAAGAAGGCGAATTGGCCCATTCTTATCTCCTTGTACAAACCTCAAGTCTAAGTGGATCAAAGAACTCCACATAAAACCAGAGACACTGAAACTTATAGAGGAGAAAGTGGGGAAAAACCTCAAAGATATGGGGAAAAATTCCTAAACAGAATAGCAATGGCCTGTGCTGTAAGATCAAGAATCGACAAATAGGACCTCATAAAATTGCAAAGCTTCTGTAGGACCAAAGATACTGTCAATAAGACAAAAAGGCCACCAACAGATTGGGAAAAAATTTTTACCAATCCTAAATCTGATAGGGGACTAATATCCAATATATACAAAGAGCTCAAGAAGCTGAACTCCAGAAATTCAAATAACCCCATTAAAAATGGGGTGCAGAGCTAAACAAAGACTTCTCAACTGAGGAATATTGAACGGCTGAGAAGCACTTGAAAAAAATGTTCAACATCCTTAATCATCAGGGAAATGCAAATCAAAACAACCCTTAGATTCCACCTCACACCAGTCAGAACAGCTAGGATCAAAAATTCAGGTGACAGCAGATGTTGGTGAGGACGTGGAGAACACTCCTCCATTCCTGGTGGGATTGAAAGCTTGTACAACCACTCTGGAAATCAGTCTGTCGGTTCCTCAGAAAACTGGACACAGTAATACTGGAAGTTCTAGCAATACCTCTTCTGGCCATATACCCAGAAGGTGTTCCAACTGGTAATAAGGACATATGCTCCACTATTTTCATAGCAGCCATATTTATAATAGCCAGAAGCTGGAAAGAACCCAGATGTCCCTCAACAGAGGAATGGATACAGAATATGTGGTAAATTTACACAATGGAGTAATACTCAGCTATTAAAAAGAATGAATTTATGAAATTCTTAGGCAAATGGATGTACCTGGAGGGCATCATCCTGAGTGAAGTAACCCAATCACAAATGAACTCACATGATATGTACTCACTGATAAGTAGATATTAGCCCAGAAACTTAGAATACCCAAGATACAAGATGTAATTTGCAAAACACATGAAACTCAAGAATAACGAAGCCCAAAGTGTGGACACTTTGCCCCTTCTTAGAATTGGGAACAAAACACCCATGGAAGGAGTTACAGAGACAAATTTTGCAGCTGAGAGGAAAGGATGGACCATCTCGAGACTGCCATACCTGGAGATCCATCCCATAATCAGCCTCCAAACGCTGACACCATTGCATACACCAGCAAGATTTTGCTGAAAGGACCATGATGTAGCTGTCCCTTGTGAGGCTATGCTGGGGCCTGGCAAACACAGAAGTGGATGCTCACAGTCAGCTATTGAATGGGACACAGGGCCCACAATGGAGGAGCTAGAGAAAGTACCCAAGGAGCTAAAGGGGTCTGCAACCCTATAGGTGAAACAACAATATGAACTAACCAGTACCCTCCTGTCTCTAGCTGCATATGTAGCAGAAGATGGCCTAGTAGGCCATAATTGGGAGGAGCGGCCCCTTGGCCTTATAAACTTTATATGCCTCAGTACGGGGGAATGCCAGTGCCAAGAAGTGGGAAAGGGTGTGTAGGGGACTGGGGGGCAGAGTCTGGGGGACTTTTGGGATAGCATTTGAAATGTAAATGAAGAAAATACCTAATTAAAAAAATAAATTAAAAAAAAACAAATTGGATTCTGTTAGAGTGTGTAGAGTTTGCAACAAGAATTTTGATCGTGTTAGATTGACTTCAGAAATGTTTGAGTGGCAATTATAATTGTCTGGTTCTCCAGAGAAGCAAAATCAGTAGGGAAAGGACACATGTATACACACACACACACAGACACAGACACACACACACACAGACATGCACATGCACATGCACACACACAAACAGAAACACACAGACTCACGCTTGTACCCATATAAACATTCACACACATGATATACACACATTATCACACACACTCTTACACATATACATATTCACACACATTCACACACACTATTCATATGCAATAACACATACACACTAAATACATGAATGAGTACACACATTTATTTAAAAATTAAAGGAAAAGGGGATTTTGAATGGAGATACCTAGTATACCTGCATAGGTAGATAATGTTTCTCTCTGAATATATGGGTTCTTAAATGAAAATCTCAATGCCTGGCAAAGGATACCTCCTTATGAGTTTTGTCCCTAGAGGATTCCAAAAACAGGCTACTGCCATTATTGCTATCGGTTGCTCACTATTACTACATGTCAAGAACATATTATTGAAGTCATTACAGCGATGTAGGAATCAATTTGGAACCTCCAGTCTCTTGAGGGTTAGGTGCATCTCTGAATGAACACAGATCTGGAAATCCTCTACTGTATGTGTGTTAGGGGCTTCATATCAGCTGGTGTATGCTGTCTGTTTGGTGGTCCAGTGTTTGAGAGATCTTGGTCAATTGACACTGCTGATCCTCCTACAGGATCGCTCTTCTCCTCAGCTTCTATCAGCCTTCCCTAATTCAACATCAGGGGTCAGCTGCTTCTGTCCATTGGTTGGGTACAAAGATCTGCATCCTACTCTTTCAGCTGCTTGTTGGATCTTTCAGAGGGCAGTCATAATAGGTCCCTTTGTGTAAATGCTCCATAGCCTGAGTAATAGTGTTAGGCGTTGAGACCTCCCCTTGAGCTGGATCCCACTTTGGGCCTGTCACTGGACCTTCTTTTCCTCAGGCATCTCTCCATTTCCATCCCTGTAATTCTTTCACACAGGAACAATTCTGGGGCAGAGATGTGACTGTGAGGTTGCAACCCCATGCCTCATTTGATGTCCTGTCTTTCTGCTGGAGGTGGTCTCAATAAGTTCCATCCAGAGAGTGCCCCAGCTGGGGTCTTTCCCATATACAGATACCAAACCTAGACACCATTGCATATGCCAACAAGTGCTTGTTGACAGGATCCTGATATAGCTGTTTACTGAGAGGCTCTGCCAGAGCCTGGCAAATACAAAGGTGGATGCTCGCAGCCAACCATTGGACTGAGCATGGAGTCCTTAATGGTAGAGTTAGAGAAAGGACTGAAGGAGCTGAAGGGGTTTGCATCCCATAGGAAGAACAAAAATGTCAACCAACTAGACCTCCTAGAGTACTCAGGAACTAAACCACTAACCAAAGAGTATACATTGAGAATGCCCTGACTTCAGCTGCACATGTAGCAGAGGATGGCCTTGTTGGACATTAATGGGAGGACAAGCCCTTGGTTTTGGGAATGCTTGGTTCCCCAGTGTAGGAGAATTCTAGGGCAGGGAGGCAGTAGTGGGTGGGTGGGTAGGGGAACACCCTCATAGGAGCAGGGGGAGGGAGGATGGAATAGGAGGTTTCCGGAGAGAAATCCTAGAAAGGGGATAACATTTGAAATGTAAATAAATAAATTATCCAATAAAAATCGTATTAAAAAAAGAAATCAAATTGGAAATGGTTTGGAAAATTCCTCCCTATTGCTAGCTTCATAGTGCTGTGATGTGCTACTGAAGCCACTGGGCTGGTGGAGAGAGAAATCCATTGATAATCTTACTCAGTGCCTTACCCTGCATCCTACATTATTGCCTGGTCATACAAGGTGTATCCATTAATACAGTCTAGGCATGATGACTGGGAGACTAACCAACAACTTTCTGATTGTATTTGAAGCCTGTTCCACAGGAAGGAACTCATTCTTGGTCCTGCAAATTTGGTCAAGCTCCTGTGTCTGGGGAGATCATAGGACATCTACTGAGTTTTCAGATCTATCAACAAGGTTTTAAATTGTCTTGTCAACATCTTTATACATAGAAATGGTCCCAGCTTTACATAGAGAAAGTATTTTTTTTTGCAGCAAACAGTGGCTAATAATGACATGTTTTATTTTTGAAAAGTAAAACATAATAGATGAACATCACAAAATAGGCTCTTCACTACTTAGAGAAAATTCTACAATGTACACACACACACACACACACACACACACACACACACACACACACACAACCTCCAAGCATTATACTGAACAAATATTTATATGATGTATATATAGTATTCATTTTTAATTAAAATAAAATAATAGTGCATCTACTGAATACACTACTATTTTTTTGAGTTATTCACTGTGACTCCACAGAGACCATGTTGACACAAAATAAATAAATAGTATTTTTTCTCCAGATCAAAGATGCATCTCTCATATGTACAGAACATTAGTGATTGCAATGACTTATTTATTTTTAAGGTTATTCAACTCATTGAACCTAGGTCATATTGGTAAGCAGTTTCTAGGACCCATAACTCAAAGGATTTCAATAATTCTTTCTTGAAATGTATTGAGAGGAATTAAAAAGATAAACATTCTAAACTACAAATTTTCTTTAAAGGAGGTACATGGCTTGACATTTAATAATGAAGGGCTTTGGATTGGTTTAATTTGGATGAATTATTCTTAATTCATAAGAATTAAAGGATAAAGGGACTACAGAAATTAACTGTTTCCTATGGGAATGTAAATATTGTGTGCACACTGGCTCTCAGCGCTGAGGGTGGGAGATGAAAACCCCTAACCAAGCAGCTACCTGCAAGTAACACCTGCTTGCAGAGTATAAAGTCATTTTCTTCAACAGAGTTTCACTGTGTATATTAACCACACTTAAAGGTACGTCCCATGCCCAGCAGCAGATGGCCAACACAAAACAAACTTAATGGTATTTTGTATAATTTTGTCTCATGTTGCTTGGGTTGGGCATTTTTGTCTTATTGCTTGTATATTATTATTTCTTATTTTACAATTTAGTGTGTGTGTGTGTGTGTGTGTGTGTGTGTGTGAGAGAGAGAGAGAGAGAGAGAGAGAGAGAGAGAGAGAGAGAGAGAGAGAGAGAGAGAAAGAGAGAGAGAGATTCTTGTGCTTGTTCCTTTTTTGTTTTAAAAATTCTGATTTGTTTGTTGTTTTTGGCTGTTTGTTTTCTTTGAAAAGAGAGAAAGAAAGGAAATGGAATAGGGTGGGTAGGGTGGGTGGAGAGGTGGGCTGGAGTTGAAGGAGGAGAAACAGACAATGATGAAAATGTATTATATGACCAAATTTGCAGGACCAAGAATGAGTTCCTTCCTGTGGAACAGGCTTCAAATACAATCAGCAAGAACAATAGCTTGTGTTTTGGGAGAGTCTTTTAGACTGCCTGGGCTAACAACTCAAAAATCAAGCTTCTCGTGTCTGCTTTGGGGTTTTTTTTCTTAGGTGATCTTTGGCTTTTAGAGGAAGAATTGTCAGCTTTGATGATAAAATTTGTTTTAAGCTATGTGTGTATAGCTATACACAGACTTACATATATTATAATGTTTCTTTTAGGTAAATAGTACTGCGATCCTTCCTTCCTTCCTTCCTTCCTTCCTTCCTTCCTTCCTTCCTTCCTTCCTTCCTTCCTTCCTTCCTTCCTCCCTCCCTCCCTCCCTCCCTCCCTCCCTCCCTGCCCCTCCCTCCCTCCATCCCTTCCTTCTTCCCCCTCCCCCTCCCCCTCCTCCTCCTCCTCCTTTTTATTTATTTCCCTCATGTGTCTTGAATTATACACTTCTGGATGAGACTTCAAAGTTGTTTTGATTTCAATTTTCCTAATTAGTAAGGATGATAAATATTTTTAATGATAAGTTTTCTTTTGAAAACTCTATTTGGGTCCCACACCCATCTTTTGAAAGAATATTTTTTGTCATTGTTTTGAAAGAATATTTTTGAAAAGAATTTTTGTCATTGTTTTTGTGTTTTATATTCTTTACTTTAGAAAATAATTATTTATTTTATGTATGTGAGTATACTGTCTCTCTCTTCAGATATATTGGAAGAAGGCATCAAATCCCATTACAGATGATTGTGAGCCCTCATGTGGTTGCTGGAAACTGAACTCAGGACCTCTGAAAGAGCAGTCAGTGCTCTTAACTGCTGAGCAATCTCTCCAGAATATTTTTAATTTTTTAATTAGTTATTTTTTAAGTTCTTTATTTATTGTGGATACTAATTCTCTGTCAGACAGATAGCTGGTAAAGTTCTTCTCCCATTGTGTGGGTTTCATTTTTCCCTAGTTTATTTTTTCTTTAGTTGTGCAGATTTTTAGTTTTATGAAGCACCACTAGTCAATTGTTGGTCTTACTTCTTGGGCAAATGAAGTCCTATTCAGTCTTTTTCTCTTGCTTTATCATGTAGGACATTGTCTCCATTTTTGTATAGCAGTTACAGTGCTTCATATTTTACATTCATGTCTCAGAGCTAGTTTTTGTGCAAGGCAAAAATACAGGTTCAATTCCATTCTTTCATATGTGGTCATCCAGTTTCATGAAGAACCATTTGTTGAAGATGTTTTCTTTTCTGCAGCTTTTTTTGGGCATTTATGTCAATTATTAAATGGCTGAAGTTACATATACTAATTGTCTTAGGGTTTCTATTCCTGAACAAACATTATGACCAAGAAGCAAGTTGAGGAGGAAAGGGTTTATTCTGCTTACACTTTCATATTGCTGTTCATCACCAAAGAAATTCAGGACTGGAACTCAAGCAGGTCAGGCAGCAGGAGCTGATGCAGAGGCCATGGAGGGATGTTCTTTACTGGCTTGCTTCCCCTGGCTTGCTCAGCTTCCTTTCCTATAGAACCCAAGACTACCAGCCCAGGGATGGTACTACCCACAAGGGGCCCTCCCTCCTTGATCACTAATTGAGAAAATGCCTTATAGCTGGATCTCATAGGGGTATTTCCTCAACTTATGCTCCTTTCTTTGTGGTAATTTTCACAATTTTAAATCTACCAACCTGTGAATATCAAATATATTTCTATTTTGTAGTTTCTTTCTTAATCACTTTCTTAAAAGAGTCAAAGTTTTCATTGTGGAGATTTTTCACATTTTCTTGGTTAGGTTTATTCCTAGCTATTTTATTACTTTGTGCTTGTTATGAATGAGAATGTGTCCACAATCTTCTGTTGTGTTGGTTATTAGTATGTATTAAAACTATTTATTTGTTCAGGTTGATTTTATATTCAGCTATATTGCTGAATTGGTTTATGGGTTATAGAAGTTTTCTTGTAGGATACTGGTGAGGCATAACATATACTATCAAGCCATTTGCAAATAGAGTAATTTTGACTTCTTCCCCTGTTTGTATCTTTTTAATTTACTTGTAGTTTATGCCAACTTGATACAATTTAGAGTTATTAGGGAATAGAGAATGTCAATTGAGCTCATTCCCCATACAAAAGTGACAGTAGAGAAGCTTAAGGGAATCTTCTTGATTGGTGATAATGGAGGACCTAGTTCACTGTGGACAGTGCTTCTGCTGGGATAGTGGTCCTGGGTACACTAAAATTTCAGGTTGATTGAGGTATAAATAAGCCAGTAAGCTGCACTTCTCCAAGGCTTTTCCCTTAGTTCCTGACTCTAGGTTCCTGCCTTTCAGTTCCTGACTTGTCTTACCTGGATAAGGGACTATAAGCGTTAAGATGAAATAAACCTTTTCTTCTTCTCTGAAATGCTTTGGATTGTGCAGTTTTAGCACAGTAATATAAAGTCCAACTTATCCAGGAACTCCAATGAATGTTTCATTAAGTTTAAATAGGTCTCACACAGACTTAAAATTTTAGAGGGCCACCCACATGGAGAGGGCTCTGTACATATCTGTGAAAGAAGTAAAATAAACTTAAAGGAAGATATCTTAAAGTGATCCACAACTCTACATAGTCTAACTTGGAAAAGCAGGGGGAGGGGAGCCAGTAGATCTCAATCCTCCAAAGAGAAGTGATATCTTCTTGTATAAGAAATTATCTTCTGATTGCTACTCTTAATAAACAATTTATGAGTAGAAATTATACAAGAATAAGATGAATTATTCACATTGTTGATAGAATTATACTGCCAACTAATAATTGTTTTCCATTGAAAATCTCAGAAAATATATCCAAAGATCTAAGAAACTTTATCACTTGAAGAAGCCCCTCGAAGAAATACTAGAAGAAGAAACACAATTCTCCAGGAATCAAGGCTAACAAGCAAGTTGTCCCGGGACCCTCAGCTACTGAACCACACTTCTGCTGATTCCATTGCTCCTGGAACTGACAGGTAAATAGTTACCCAGTTCCAAAATCCTAAGACCTCTTCTCAGACTTCCTCCATCTCCTTTGTTCCCAGCACCAACATATAAACATTTTCCACATCCTCTCTTTCTTCTTCCCAGTTTACATTTCTATTCAACTAGCTAAATTCAGGTGCATAAATCTTAGCCCAGAAGTTAAAACATGAAAATTCAAGACAGGCCATCTCAAAAACTTCCTAATCACATATGAGCTCCAATGAGAATATGTGAGAAGAATTTCCAGACAAAGAATTTAAAAGAATGATTATAACTATGTTCTAACAAATCAGATGAGGCATGACTATGGTCCAAGAGAACAATATATATATAATATATGTTATATATGAATATATGTATATGTATATATATGCATACATGTATGTATATATGTATGTGTATATCTGTATGTGGTATATGTGTATATGTATATATACAGACATACATATACATAGATACATATACATATATATCAAAGAGAGACATTACCTTAGAGTAAAAAGTTGGAAAATGGTTTTCCAAGCAAGTAAACCTTAGAAGAATCAAGTTGGTATATCCATGCCAATATCTAACTGTCACAGACCAGCCCCAGTCAGCCTCTCTCAATCTGTGGGAAAATAGGGTTCCAGAGAGGTGGGCATGGAGTTGGCGATGAAAAGGGTGACAAACAGACATGGGCACAGAGAGAGTGTGTATCTGAATGTATTTTCTCAAAGCGAGCACCAGTCTTAAAATACAGAAGAAAAAGAAGAAAGCTAGGCAAATACATCCATCAAGGAACACTGGCTCTTAATACAAAACAAAGAAAATGCATACATAAAAAGATGGTGGGAGCCAGGCTGGGTTTACAACTGAGAATAGGAACAACCCTTAAGTAAGATCATCTGAACACAGGAGCCAGGTAATGCTCTAATGCAATCCTAGTCTATTGTTAAACCCACCACCAGGGATCCTTTAGTAAATACCTAATTATGTTATTCCTCTGGGCCTAATGAAAAACCTGCACAAGGGGAATTCTGTGCTACTAACCCTTTCATGACCAATACTACAACCCACCTATTTCCTAGATCATTGTATATTCTTGTGTATGGGTGTGACTCGGCTATTGTCCTAAGCAATTACTATGTAGACTAGCCCTGAGGTTTTCCAGCTCTATTCAAGTAAATTGTAATGCCTAAACATTGGAACACTGGTAGAGGATTAGCTATATGTCAAAATCAATTCTTAAAGGCACTTATAATAAAAGAATACTGAAAGAAAACACACAGATCCATACCCCAGACTAATGTGGGGACAGGTTTTGAGTGTATGTGCTATGGGAATGCCAAGGTTCCAGGAGGCTAAATTTCCATGAAACTCTTTGCCTCGTGACTGCTTCCAGGCTTTTAGGCTTGTCAAGCAGACTTCACTGGAGTGGATGTAGCATCTAACAAAATAGATTTTGAACCAAATTTATTCTAAAGATATGGGAAGGACATCTCATATTCATCAAAGAAAAAAAATCCAGCAAGATGACATTTCAATTTTTATTTTATTTGTCTCAATTGAAAGGGCATCCACATTTGTAAAAAGAAACATTACAAAAGTTTAAACCACACATTGACCCTTACACATTAGTAGTGGGAGACTTTAATATCTATGCTCCTACCAATGTACAGGTCATCCAGACAAAAACTGAACAGAGAAATACTGGAGTTAATAGATGTTATTAGCCAACCAGACCCAGCATATACTTACAGACTGTTTCATGAAAATACAAAAGAATCTATCTTCTCAGCAATTCATGAAACTTTCTCTACAATTAATTCCATGTATCCTATCAGACCAACAATGATTAAAGCTAGATTTCCACAACCAAAACCAGAAAGCCTACAAACCATGAAAACTGAATAACATTCTAGTGAGGAAAAAAATTTGGTCAAGAAATAAAGAAAGAAATTAAAGATTTCCTAGAATTCAATGAAAATGAATGCACAATATACCCAAACTTATGGGAGGAGGTTCTAAGAGGCAAGTTTATAGCACTAAGTACCATATTAAAAAAAAAGAAAAAAGAAAAAAGAAAAAAAGATGAATCTAATACTAACAACAAAGCTGCCCCCATGAAAGCTCTAGAACAAAAAGAAACAAGCACACCAAACAGGGATAGACAGCAAGAAATAAACTCAGGGCTGAAATCAATAAAATAGAAATAAAGAGCACAACATGAAGAATCAATGGTTCTTTGAGAAAATCACAATAGATAAGCTCTTATCCAATCTGATTAAAAGACAAAGAGAGGTTATCCAAATTAACAAAATCAGAAAAGAAAAGGGGGTCATACCAAGATATACCAAAGAAATCCAAAGAATCATTAGGTCATACTTTAAAAAAGAGCACACATGGAGGGAGCCATGGCACCAGCTGCATATGTACCAGATGATGGCCTTGTCAGGCATAAGTGGGAGTAGAGACCCTTGGTCTTGTGAAGGCTCCATGGCCTAGTGTAGGGGAATGCCAAGGCAGGGAGGTGGGAATGGGTGGATGGGTGGGTGAGTGGGTGAGGAAACACCCTCATAGAAGCAGGGGAAAGGGGGAAGTGGAAGTGGGAAGGGAACCAGGAAAGGGCATAACATTTGAAATGTAAATAAACAAAATATCCAATAACACAGAAGTGGATGCTCACAGTCAGCTATTGGATGGATCTCAGGGCTCCCAATGGAGGAGCTAGAGAAAGTACCCAAGGAGCTAAAGGGACCTGCAACTCTATAGATGGAACAACATTATGAACTAACCAGTACCCCAGAGCTCTTGACTCTAGCTACATATTTATAAAAAGATGGCCTAGTCGGCCATCACTGGAAAGAGACCCATTGGACACACAAACTTTATATGCCCCAGTACAGGGGAATGCCAGGGCCAAAAAAATGGGAATGGGTGGGTAGGGAAGTTGCGGGGAGGGTATGGGGGACTTTTGGGATAGCATTGGAAATGTAATTGAGGAAAATACGTAATAAATAAATAAATTAAAAAAAATCTGTTCTTCCCAAAACTTGGAAACCTAAAAGAAGTAGACAACTTTCTCAAAAAATACCATTTAGCAAAGTTAAATCAAGATTAGAGAGACAACTTAAATAGACCAATAACCCCTAAGGAAATATAAGCTGTCATTAAGACCCAACCAAACCAAACCAAACTAAACCAAGCCAAACAAAACTAAACCATACCAACCAACCAAACAAACAAGCAAAACCTCAAAACAAATAAGAAATACAAAACACAAAACAAACAAAAAAGCAAAAAACACAGGGCCAGATGTTTTTTGTTTTTTTTTTTTTTTTAAATTCTACCATTCTACCAGACAGTCAAAGAACTAATACTAATGTTCCTCACTCCTCAAATTATTCCACAAAATAGAAACAGATAGAACATTGCCAAATTTATTTTATGAGGCCATAATTACCCTGAAACCAAATCACACAAAGACTCAAAAAACAAAGAAAATTACAGAGCAATTTCCCTTGTGAACCTCAATGGAAAAAAAAGTACTCAACAAAATACTTGCAAACCAAATCCAAGAACACTACAAAAAGATTATCTAAGATGATCATCTTCCCAGAGATGCAGAGATGATTCAACACAAGAAAATCAATAAATGTAATTCACCATAAAAACAAAATGAAAGAAAAAGAAGCATGATCATCTGGTTAGATGCTAAAAATGCTTTTGACAAAATCCAGCAGCCCATTATGATAAAAGTCTTGGAGAGATAAAAGGGGAAAACCCACATACCCCCATGTAATACAGGTAATTTACAGCAACCAATAGCCAACAACAAATTAAGTGGAGAGAAACTTAAAGCAATTTCACTACAATCAGGAACAACTCAAAGCTCTCTACTCTGACTATATGTATTTAATATATTACTTGAAGTTCTAGCTAGAACAATACCATAACTGAAGAATATCAAGGGAATACATCTTGAAAAGAAGATGTCAATGTTGTTTGCAGATGATATGGTAGTATACACAAGAGGCTCCAAAAACTGTTCCAGAGAATTCCTACAGTTGATAAACTCCCTGAGCAAAGTGGCTAGAAGGAAGATTAACTAAAATTAATTATTAGTCCTCCTTTCTACTAATAACAAACAAAAAAGTTGAGGAAGAAATTGGGGGATAACACCCTTCACAATAGCCACTAATACTATAAAATATGTTGGAGATAACTCTAAACAAGCAAGTCAAAGACTTGTATGACAAGAATGTCAAGTCTTTGAATAAAGAAGTTGAGGAAGACATCAAAAGAAGGAAAGATATCCTGTGCTCATGGATCAACAGGATTAATATAATAAAATGGCCATCTTAACAAAAGCAATCTACAGATTCAATGCAGTCCCAGTCAAAGTTTCAACAGTTCTTTTCAGATCTTAAAAGGAAAATGTCTCACTTCCTATGAAAAACCAAACCAAACCAAACAAACAAACAAACAAAAAACACAAAACAAACAAAAACAACAACAACAATAAAAAAACCAAACAACCCCCAAAACAGATAGCTAAAACAATGGTGTATACTAAAAGAACTTCCAGCGGTTTCACCATCCATGATTTCAGGCTTTTCTAGAGAACTATCGTAATAAAAACCATATGGTATTGGCATAAAACAAACATGTTGCTAAATGAAACTGAATCAAGGACCCAAACATAAATTCATACACCTACGAATACCTGATTTTTGGTAAAGAAATCAGAAATATACAATGGCAACAGGAAAAAAAGCCTCTCCAACAGATGGTACTGGATATCTGTATCAACTGGATATCTGTATCACTCTACCCAGAACTCATTACCAGGTGGATCACAGACCTCAACATAAAACCAGACATTTCAACCTGATAAATGAGAAAGGAGGGAATCGTCATGAAAGCATTGGCACAGGAGACAACTTTCTTTTTTTTTTAATTTTTATTTATTTTTATTTTTTAATTGGGTATTTATTTCATTTACATTTTCAATGCTATCCCAAAAGTCCCCCACACGCTCCCCCACCTACTCCCCCACCCACCCACTCCCACTTCTTGGCTCAGTCGTTCCCCTGTACTGAGGCATATAAAGTTTGCATGACCAATGGGCCTCTCTTTCCACTGATGGCCGACTAGACAACTTTCTTAAAATAATACAAATAGCACAGGCAACAAGACCAACAATTAATAAATGAGACATCATGAAACTGTAAAGTTTCTGTAAGGCAAAGGGCATTGTCAATATGACAAAACATAAATGGGAGAAGATTTTCATTAACTCCACATCTGACAGAGATCTTATATCCACAGTATATAAAGCACTCAAGAAATTCAACATCAACTGACCAAATTATCAATTAAAAATAGGATACAATTCTAAAGAGAATTTTCAACACAGTAATCTCAAATGACTGAGAAACACTTAATGAAATGCTCAACATCCTTAGCTATTAGGGAAATGCACATAAAACAACTTTGAGCTTTCATCTCACACCTGTCAAAATAGCAAAGATCAAAAGCATAAATGATAGCTCAGGCTCGGGAAGATGCAGAGCAAGGCAGACCGTCATCTATTGCTGGTGGGAGTGCAAGCTAGAACATACATTTTAGGAATCAATATGCTGGTTCCACAAAATAATGTGAATTAATCCAGGGCATATGCTTAAAGGATGCTTTATCCTACCACAAAGACCCTTGCTCAACTATTTTCATAGCAACTATACTCATAGTAGCCAGAAACTGGAAACAACCCAGGTGTCCTTCAATGAAAGAATAAATTAAGAAACGGTACATTTACACAATGAGGTATTGCTCAGATGTTAAAAATGACATCATGAAATTTGCAGGCAAGTGGCTAGAACTAGGAAAAGATTCATCCTGAGTGAGGTAACCCAGACACAGAAAGATACGTTCTCATTTATCAGTGAATTACAGCTGTTAGGTAAAGGATAATGATGCTACAATCCTCAGACCCAGAGAGGCTAAGTGACATGGAGGACTTCAGAGTGGGTGGATGGACCTCCTTGGGAAGGGGAAATAGAATAGATTTCTTGAGTGAACTATGGGTGGTGGTTATGTGAACAGAAGAGATAAGCCCAGGGATGTGTGTTGAGTGATGGAGAGAGAGTACTGTGACAGTCATGGCATAGGTCTCAAACTGGAAATGTCATTGATTGGAGACTTCCTTAAGTTTTACACCACCTTTACCCCAGAACATACTGCAGGCAGGGCAGATTGTAGGTCAAAGATTTTGTGGCTGGGTTGGGGTCCCAATCCTTTCACTGGAACCTTCGCCTGGCTACAGAAGATGGACAGTTCAAGGTTCATATTCCTCATTACTAGGAGTCTTCTCTAGGGTCTTTCTTGTAGACTCCAAGGAGGTTCTGTTGCACCAGATTTCTACCTGGCCGCCAAAATGCCTTCCAATGTCAGTCATTTCTTCCAGTACTGTCTTTGTTCCTTCATTCCCCTGACCTCATTCTCCCCGTTCCTATACCCACCTGGCTGCAGCCTGGTTATTCCATGTTGGGTTGATATCCCTGGGAAGCCTTCTCTTTTCTGAAGAGAAACAGAAAAGTGGATCTGAGGTGGGTAGAATGAGTCTGGGAGTAGAGAGTGGAGGCAAGCCATGGTTGAGTTGTCATGTATGAGGTAAGAACATATAAATTAATTAATTAACAGGAGTAACTTGTTTGGCTGAAGTTAAAATTGAAAGGAAAAAAAAATTGAAGCATGCAAAGAATCAGTGAAACGAAGAGCTACCCCCCACCCCCCTTAATCAACAAGGTTTACAAACCTCTAGACAAACTAACCAGAGAGAGAGGATCCAAACCAGTAAAATTAGAGATGAAAAGGGAGACAATACAACAGATACCAATAAAGTTCAAGAAATTATGCAGACATACTTTAAAACCTATCTTTTCAATTGGTGCAAACAAAGAGACTTAAACAGATTTTTTTTCGTTTTTTTTTTTTTTTTTCGAGACAGGGTTTCTCTGTGTAGTCCTGGCTGTCCTGGAACTCATTCTGTAGACCAGGCTAGCCTCGAACTCAGAAATCTGCCTGCCTCTGCCTCCCAAGTGCTGGGATTAAAGGTATGCGCCACCACCGCCCAGCTTAAATAGATTTTTATTCATTCTATGAATTCCATTTATTCTGAAAAATGTCATCTTGAAAAAAAAACATTTTTAAATAATTAAAGCACAAAATTTCTGAGCAAAATAATAACAAAATAGAGAAACACATGAAATGGTTACATGCTGTAGACAACTGATAGATGTTGCAGAGAATATGTCTGTCTTGACATTCCAAAGTCAATTTCTGTCATAGTAAAACTGAATAATAAAATAGTAAAAATGAAAACGGGGTCCTTTCAGCAAAATCTTGCTAGTGTGTGCAATGGTGTCAGCCTCCATTGCACACACTAGCAAGATTTTGCTGAAAGGACCCTGATATAGCTGTCTCTTGTGAGGCTATGCCGGGGCCTAGCAAACACAGAAGTGGATGCTCACAATCAGCTATTGGATGGATCACAGGGCCCCCAATGGAGGAGCTAGAGAAAGTACCCAAGGAGCTAAAGGGAACTGCAACCCTATAGGTGGAACAACATTATGAACTAACCAGTACCCACCGGAGCTCGTGTCTCTAACTGCATATGTATCAGAAGATGGCCTAGTCGACCATCACTGGAAAGAGAGGCCCATTGGTTTTGGCAACTTTATATGCCTCAGTACAGGGGAACGCCAGGGCCAAGAAGTGGGAGTGGGTGGGTAGGGGAGTGTGGGGGGGGAGGGCATGGGGGACTTTTGGGATAGCATTGGAAATGTAAATGAAGAAAATACTTAATTAAAATAAAAAAAGAAAAAGAAAATGGGCCAAATCTTTATCCTGTGTAGAAAAGGCCTTTGACAAAATTCAGCATCCTTTCACCATAATTCAGTTAGACTAGGGCTAGAAGGGAACCCTCTTCCCTTATAAAAAGGCATACATGATACAAGCACATATCTATTAAAGCAGCATTGCTAATGTCATACATAAATGTTGAGCTGCCGAATACAATCAATTAAGCTCAAAGTTTGGATGCACTCTAATCATTTGCATTCAAATTTTCCATTACTATGAAAGCACAAAGTAATGTATTTCCTTATGACACTTTTTAACATGCTTAATTTTTGTTTTAATAAACATATCCTGCTTCTCCTCCATCCTCACCTTCACCCTGCCTCACTCTGCTTGTGTCCTCTGATTCCAGTATTCCTCTTTCCAATTTCACACCATACGTGTTCCACTGTCTTCATCGTCTACCTAATTTAAAGGGTATTTGCTCCTTCCATGGCTTCCTATCTAGTTTTCTGATTTTTATACACTACCCACACTTACTTAGACATATAAAAACATATATAAAAATTAGGTTGTAATGTAACTTCGTGAAAGGGAAAAATGCAATTTTTGTGTTTTGGAACTTTGATTATCTCAATCGATAAATAATTTTCAAGTTCACCCCTTCTTGCTGAAATGCCACAACTTTATTTTACATTATGTATATGTAACACATTTTCACTATGCAATCATCTGCTGATGACATCTAAGCTGGCCATATTTCTTTGTATTTGTGAATTGAACATCAATCAGCAAAGATGTATAAGTTATATCTCTGGTAGGAAATAGCATCCGTTGATTATTGGACTACTAGCCATAAATTCAAAGACATATACCTAGGTGACATAGTTCTCATTTTATGTGTATGGCTGAATGTATATCTGTTCATTGGCTGCATATAGTGCTTTTGAAGGTCAAAAAGGGGCAATGGATCCTATGGAACTAGAATTGCAGAGCATTTTTAGTAGACATGTTGATGTCTGAACCATACCTAGGACGTCTGTAAGAGCAAGAAGTGCTCTTAATCTTTGAACCATCTGTTCAGCCACCAAATATATGTTGATTTTCATAGTGGCTGTCCAATTCATACTCTAACATACATTCCCCAAATTTCTGTCAGCATTTGTTGTCATATTTTGTTTTTTATTTATATTCTTTTTATTAGATATTTTGTTTATTTACATTTCAAATGTTATCCCCTTTCCTGTTTTCCCCTCTGAAAACCCCATATTTCCTCCCCTCTCCCCCTGTCCACCAACCCACCCACTCCTACCTCCTTGCCTACACCGGGGCATAGAACCTTCACAGGAACAAGGGCCTCTCCTCCTATTGATGACCAACTAGGCCATCTTCTGATACATATGCAGCTGGAGCCATGAGTCCCACTTGTGTGTTTTCTTTGGTTGGTGTTTTCTTTTGTTTTTTTATTAATCATTCCATTTGTTTACATCTCAGATAATACCCCACTTCCTGGGTACCCCTCCACAACCCTTCCCCACATCTGCCCTCTTCCCCCTCCTCTTTGCCTCTATGAGGGTGCTCTCCACCCCCCCCCTCCCCCACCCGCATTCCTCACCCTCTCCTGCTCCATTCCTCTATGCTGGGGCATCAAATTTCTACAGGATCAAGAGCCATCCCTCCCATTGATGTCAGACAAGGCCATCCTCTGCTACATTATTTACATTTTAATGTTCAGTCATTAAGTATGTATTTATGGCACGCTCTCTTCTATGTCCAACTCTTTCCAGGCCCCATACAGCTCATCTCAAATTTAAACTGCTTTTTTTTTAAAGTTATTATTGTAACTAACACATGCATAAAATACATAATACATATGAGTTATATATGATTTTGTTTTTTATTTATATTGAGTCCGATGCAGTTATTTGCACCCAACCAATGGACAGAAGCAATGGAGAGTTCAGATGGGTCCACTAATTATTGCTCACATTAGGGCTGACACTTGAGATTGTCTAACCTATCAGGAGTCTCATTCATGAAGAAGGTTCTCTTTCTCTTAGTAGCCATTAATTACCTGTGGCTCTTGAGCTAGAAGTGGGCACTTGAAACACTCTCCCAATCCACTGTTGACTGGTATTGCCATCATGTAAGTCTTATTAAATGACCATATTATTAAAATTTCCCCGGAACAACTCCTGACTGTCATACAGAGAAACTAACTTGTAGCAGATATCCTGATCCACTGGCTTTTACAGCCATTATGTCCCCTCATCCATAATATTTCTTGAGTGCTAACTGTATGGATTGTATTACAGATGTCCCTATTGATTGAGATGGACAGCGGTGTCTAATTAGTTGTTGTCTGCATTCTGACCAGTTATGGATTTCTTTTTTTAATTTTATTTGTAATTCATTTTTATACTCCATATTCCATTCCTTGCCCCTCCCCATCTACCCTTCGACTATTTCACATCCCACACCTCCTCCCTATCCCACCGTGTTTCCACATGGATGCCCACACCCTCCACTCCACCTGACCTCTAAACTCACTGGGACTTTGAGTGTTAGGTGCATCATCTCCGAATGAACACAGACCTGGAAATCCTCTACTGTATGTGTGTTGGGAGCCTTATATCAGCTGGTGTATGCTGTCTGTTTGGTGGTTCAGTGTTTGAAAGATCTTGGGGTTCCAGATTAATTGAGACTGCTGGTCCTCCTACAGGATCACCCTTCTCCTCAGCTTCTTTCAGCCTTCCCTAATTCAACAACTGGGGTCAGCTGCTTCTGTCCATTGGTTGGGTGCAAATATCTGCATCTGACACATTCAGCTACTTTTTGGGTCTTTCGGAGGGCAGTCATGATAGATCCCCTTTTTTGAAGATCCATAGTCTCAGGAATAGTGTGAGGCCTTGGGCCTCCCCTTGAGCTATATGTCTGAAAACTCTATGAGTATTTTGATGAGGATTTTTGAATCAATGTTAACGAGGGATATTAAGTTATAGTTTACAGTTTCTGCTGTATCTTTCCTGGATTTGGTATTAGAATCATAACTTTGTAAAAGATGTTTGCAAGTGTACATATGTTTAGATTTGAAATAGTAATTTAAGAGATGTTGACTCTATATTTTCTTTGAACATCTGGAGAATTCTGTGAATTCATGTGGGCTGGACTTAAATACTTATATGTTTGTTTGGTTTTTGTTTTTATATTATACACTATTTATTAATTTATTCTCTCATATATTGCATCTTAACCTCGGTTTCCCCTCTCTCTTCTCTTTCCCCCACACTTTCTCCTCTCCATCCACTCCTCCTCTGTTTCCCATCAGAAAAGGGTAGGCCTACAAAGGGCATCAACTAAACATGGCATATCAAGTTGCAATAAGATAGAGCTGTCTCTTGTGAGACTATGCCGGGGTCTAGCAAACACAGAAGTGGATGCTCACAGCCAGCTATTGGATGGATCACAGGGCCCCCAATGGAGAAGCTAGAGAAAGTACCCAAAGGAGCTAAAGAGATCTGCAACCCTATAAGTGGAACAACATTATGAACTAACCAGTACCCTGGAGCTCTTGACTCTAGCTGCATATGTATCAAAAGATGGCCAAGTCGGCCATCACTGGACAGAGAGGCCCATTGGACTTGCAAACTTTATACGCCCCAGTACAGGGGAACGCCAGGGCTAAAAAGTGGGAGTGCGTGGTTAGGGGAGTTGGGGTGAGGGTATGGGAACTTTTGGTATAGCATTGGAAATGTAAATGAGGAAAATACCAAATAAAAAATATATATGTATATGCATATATATATATATAAAGATTAGGCATCTCCCCTCATACTAAGGCAACCCTGTAGGAGGAAATTTTCCCAAAACAGGAAAAAAAAGTCTAATAGATAGCCTCTACTCTCTCTCCTAAGAGTCCCACAAAAACACCAAGCTACACAACTGTATCATGTATTCAGAGGGCCTCGGGGAGCTCCTCATAGGCTCCCTGATTGTCAGTTTGGTGTAAGTGAGCTATTGTCAGTCCAGGTTTGCTGATGCTGTAGGTTTTCTCTCGTGGTGTCCATCCTTGCTTGACCCCTCTGACTCCTATAATCCTTCCTCCTGATTCCTCAGCAGGATTCCCCAAATTCTGCCTAATGTTTGGCTGTTTGTCTCTGCACCTGTTTCACCAGTTGCTGGGTGAAGCCTCTCTGATGACAACTGGGCTAAGCACCAGTCTATGAGTATAGCAGAATATCATTAGGCATCATTTCATTGACATTTGTTTTTGCCTATTGCGTGTGGTTCTATTCTAGGCCTGTGGGCCATCAGGCCTCTCATATCATTTCCTCCAGGCAGTGTCAGGGTGGGTTCCCTCTTTTGACATGGGTTTCAATCTCAACCTGTCATGTACTAGTCACTTCTACAATTCCTGTGCCATCTTTACCCAACTGCATCATGCTGGCAGGACAAATTGTAGGTCAAAGGTTTTGTGGCCAGGATTGTGTCTCAAGCTCTCTACTGGAAGTCTTACCTGGCTATAGGAGATGGCCGATTTAAGCTCTATATCCCCTGTTACTAGGAATCTTAGTTAGGGTCACCCTAATACATTCTTGGGAGCTTCCATTTGATTGTGTTTCTATCATGCCCCTGAATTGCCCCCAATTTATTTGTCTCTCCCAATCCTTCTATTCTCTCCCAACCTGATCCCTCCAGTTCCCATCCCCACCTGCCCCTAGTCTACCCTAAATATCTATTCTACATCTACTTTTCAGGAAGAACAATGGATCCCACCTTGAGCCCTCCTTATTACTTCAGATCTTTGGGTCTGTTGGTTGTTGAATGGTTATCTTTTTCTTTGTAGTTAATATCCACTTATAAGTAAGTGAATATCATGTTTTTCTTTCTGGATCTGGATTACTTCATTCTAGATAGTTTTTCTTTCTAGTACCATGTATTTTCCTGAAAATTTCAAGATATCAGCTATTGTTTTTAACACCGGAGTAATACTCCATTCTGTAAATGTGCATGTGTTCTTTATCCATTCTTTGATTGAGGTACATCTATTTTTTCCCAATTTCTGGCTTTTGTGAATAAGACTGCTATGAACATAGTTCAGCAAGTGTCTTTGGGGCAAGATAGACCATCTTTTGGGTATATTCCCAGGAGTGCTATAATTGTATCTTGAGGTGGATTGATTCCCGAATTTTGTGCAGGAACCACCATAATAATTTCCAAAATGGCTGTAAAAGTTTGCATTACATTATCCAATGGAAAATGGTTTTCCTTGCTCCACATCCTCCCCAGCATGAATTGTCAAAATTTATTTTATCTTAGTCATTCTTAGGTATACAATTGAATCTCAAAGTTGCTTTCAATTGCATTTCCCTGATAGCTAAGGATGTTGAAATTTTCTTCAAGAGCTCCTGGGCTACTTGAGATTCCTCTTGTGTGAATTCTCTGTTTAGATCTATTTAAAAAAAAAAAAGTTTTAAATGAGATTATTTGGTTTTTTGATGTCTACTTTCTCAGATCCTTTATATATTTTGAGAATTAGCTCTCTGTTAGATGTAGACTTGGGGAAAATATTTTCCAGTTCTGTAGGCAACTGTTTTTACTTATTGATGGTATAATTTGCCTTGTAGAAGCTTTTCAGTTTTGTGAAGTACCATTTATTAGTTGTTGATTTTGGTATCTGAACTATTGTTCTCTTTGTCTCCTGTGCTCATGAGTTCAAGGCTTCACTGACTTGAATTTCTTGTCATACATCTTTCACATGCTTATTTAGAGATATCCTATGATTTTTTTATATTATTTGTGACTATTATGAAGATTATTTTTCCTGATTTCATTCTCAGTTTGTTTGTCATTTCTAAATAGGAGAGCTACTGATTTTTCTGAGTTAATCTTGTATCCAGCCACTTCACTGAAGGTGTTTATCAGTCTTAGGAGCCATTTGGTAAACTTTCTATGGTAACTTATGTATACCATCATATCATCTGCAAATAGCAATACTTTGATTTCTTACTTTCCAATTTGTATCTTCTTCAGTTGTGTATTGCTTGAGCTAAAACTTCAAATACTATATTGAATAGATATGCAAAGAGTAGATAGCCTTGTCTTTTTCTTGATTTTAGTGAAATTGCTTTGAGTTACTCTTCCTTTAATTTGATGCTGGCTATCAGCTTTCTGTATATTGCCTGTATTATGTTTAGGTATGTAGTTTGTATTCTTGAATTCTTCAATACTTTTAGTCATGAAGGGGTGTTGTCAAAGGTTGGTTTTTGTCAAATGCTTTACAGCATCTAATGAGATAATCATGTGATTTTTTTCTTTCAATGTGTTTATATGGTAGATTATACTGACAGATTTTTATATATTGAGCCAGCCCTACATCTCTCTAATGAAGCATTCTTAACAGTGTTGTATGACAGTTGTTTTTATGTGTTCCTGAATTCAGTTTGCAAGCATTTTATTGAATGTTTTTGCATATATGTTCATGAAGGACATTGGCCTGTAATTCTTTTTTGAGTCTTTGTGTAGTTTGGGTATCACGGTACCTATGATTTCACAAATGAGTTTGGCAATGCTGCTTATGTTTCTATTTTGTAGAATAATTTGAGGAGTATTGCTATTAGTTCTTCTTTAAATATTTGGTAGAATTCTGTGCTAAAATCAACTGACCCTGGACTTTTTTGGTTGGGAGACTCTTCATGACTGCTTCTATTCCCTTAGGTTTTGTAGACCTATTTAAATTGTTTATCTGATCTTTATCTAACTTTGGTAAGTTTTATATATCAAGAAAATTGTTCACTTCTTTTACGTTGTTCAATTTTGTGAAGTATTGGTTTTTAAAGTATGACATGATGATTTTTTTGGATTTCCTTGGTTGTTATATACCCATTTTTGTTTCTCATTGTGATGATTTGGATATTCTCTATGTGTGTTTTAGTTAATTTGGATAACGTTTTTTTTCTATCTTGTTCATTTTCTAAAAGGACCAACTAATATAGCACTGATTTAGCCCTCAGTTTGACTATATCCTCCTTGCCTACTCTTGCTTGTGTTTGCTTATTTTTTTCTAGAGCTTTCAGGTTGCTGTTAAGTTGCTATTAGGAGATCCTTCTGACTTCTATATGTAGGCACTTAGTGGTATTAACTTTCTTTTTAACACTAGTTTCATTATGTTCCATAAGTTTTGGTATGTTGTGTCTTCACTTTCATAAATTGTAGGATATCTTTTATTTCTTTATTTCTTCTTTAATCAGTAGAGGGTTGTTCAGTTTCAATGAGTTCAATGTTGTTTCTATCCATGACTGTCTGATAAGATACAGGGTGCATTTCATGTTATTTATCTGTTAAAATTTGTTTTGTGTCCAAATATGTGGTCAGTTTTTTGGAGAAGATTCCGTGAGATGCTGAGAATAAGGTACATTCTTTGGTCTTTGGGTAAAATGTTCTATAATATCTATTAGGTCCATTTGAGTCATAATATCTGCTAGTTCTATTGTTTTCCTCTTTAGTTTCTGTCTGAATAATCTGTTCATTAGTGAGAGTGGGGTGTTGAAGTCTATCACTACTAGTGTAAGGAGTTCTATGTATAATAGTTCTTTTACAGATGTGGTTGCCCTTGCATGTGGCATAGATGTTCAGAATTGAGATGTCATCTTGATGTATTTTTCTTTGATGCAAATAAAGTGTCCTTCCTCATGTCTTTTGAATAATTTTAGTTAGAGATATATTTTGTTAGATATTATAATGACTACATCATATTGCTTCTTTTTCCTTTTGCCTGGCAAATCTGTTTCCAACCCTTAAATCTTAGGTAATGTCTGACTTTGATATTGAATTGTGTTTCTTGAATGCAAAAGAAGCTTGGATTCTATTTTCATATACACATCATCTTTTTATTGGAAAATTAAGTCTAATGATATTGACAGATATGAATGAGCAATGATTGTTGCTACTGTTATTTTGATGTTTATGGTGGTGTTAGTGGTAGTATGTCTGTATGTGTGTATGTATGCTTTTTTTTTCAGATGTTAGATTATTTATTGCTTATGTTTGTATGGGTGTAGTTAACCTCCTTGGGTTGGAGTCTTTCTTCTAGTACCTTCTGTAGGGCTGGGTTTGCGGAGAGTCTGTAGGATATCTCTCTAGACCCTTCTGGTTTTTAGGGTTTCTACTGAGAAGTGGAGTGTAATTGTAATAGGTCTGCCTCCATATGTTACTTGTTTTTTCCCCTTGCTTGTAGCTTTACTATTCTTTCTTTGTTCTGAATATTTAGTGTTTTGATTACTATGTGATGAGGGAACTTCCTTTTCTGGTTCCATCTATTTGGTGTTCTATAAGTTTCTTGTACTTTTATAAGCATCTCCTTTTTTTAGGTTAGAAGTTATTTCTTCTACAATTTTCTTAAAAATATTTTCTGGGCCTTTGAGCTAGAAATCTCCTTCTTTGATTCCTATTATACTTAGGTTTGATCTTTTCAAAGTAACCCAAATTTTCACAAGATTTTGTATCAAGAAATTTTTAAATTGAACATTCTTTTTGACTGATGTATCTATTTCTTCTATTATATCTTCAATGTCTGAGATTTTCTAGTCCCTGTCTTATATCTATTGATTATGCTTGGGTATGTAGTTTCAGTTTGCTTATCAGATTTTCTGTCTCCATATTCCCTCAGTTTGTGATCTCTTTATTGCTTCTATTTTCATTTTCCCAGATTTGAGAAGTTTTATTTGTTTTCTTTAACTTTTTGGGTTTTTGGCTTTCTTTAAGGGATTTATTTATTTCTTCTACTTGTTTGTGTTTTCCTGAATTTTGCTAAGGGATTTGTAAATTTTATCCTTATGAATCTTGATCACCTTCATAAAGTTGCTTTTTAGGTATTTTTCTTGTAAATCTCTCTCTCTCTCTCTCTCTCTCTCTCTCTCTCTCTCTCTCTCTTTCTCTCTCTCTTTCTTTTTCTTCTTTTGGAACATTCAGCAATTGCTGTAGTAGGGCAGCTGGTTTATGGTAGTGACCTTATACATTGACTGTTTTTTCTTACATTCTTATGTTAGCCTCTTGACATCTGAGTTTGGGGTAAATTATAGGTCTAGTTACATATTTCTGAGTATATGAGTATGTTTTTGTTAAATGTGTGTTTTGTTCCTTAGTTTATGGTCCCTCTCTGGACTTCCACTCTGTGTAGTCTGGGATTCTCCAAGTATACAGTTTCTTATAAAGCATGGTTTCTACAGCCCCACTGGGGAAAGTCAACTAAGAGGGTGCAGGACTGGTGATAGGTAGGAATGATGATGAGATATTGAGAGATTGAGGGAGATTGGGTGGCAAGCAACCTACCTGGACTTCTAATAGTCTGCTTGGTCTCTGGTAGAGTAGTGAGTCTCTACCCTATTTGGTGGCTGGAACACAGCAACAAGGAGGGTGAAGACTGAAGAACATGGTTAGGTGGACATCCTGTTGTGGAAGAGTGGGGAAGTCTGGGGGGAAGAACAGCCTCCGTGGACTTGTCTCATCTATGAGGTTTCTAGAAGAACAGAAAATCTCTGCCCCAAGCTGCTCTGTGGTATACAAGTGAATGTTCATCCAGTTGGGGGCTAGCAGGTGGTGACAATAAAAATGGGGTAATGGGGATAGGGTGAATGTAGGCCAAAATTTGAGGAGTCACAGGCAAACTACCTGGACTTTTCCCAGTCTCCAAGGTCTCTAGTAGAGCAGGGAGTCTATTGGAGGCTGAGATATGGCAAGTGAGAGAGAAAGAGACTGAGGATAGTTTGGGGAGATGTTGAGATAGTGAGATAGTGAGGAAGTTTTGGGGGGTAACTTACCTGGGCTTCTCCCAAT
This sequence comes from Mus musculus, assembly GCF_000001635.26. NCBI lineage: Eukaryota > Metazoa > Chordata > Mammalia > Rodentia > Muridae > Mus > Mus musculus. The sequence goes on along the minus strand of NC_000078.6, from coordinate 50,204,310 downwards.
TTGGAAGGACTCTGAGGCTTATTTATCTATGGAGAAAGACATTTTATTACTGTTCCAGTCTCCTTATTTTTCATACATATGTTTAGTTTGCTGATCTGTCTTCTTAATTAATTGCTTGGAAGATTTGAATTAATTTAGGTATTTATCCATTTCTTTTAGATTTTTCCATGCTTCAACATATAGTTTTTTTTTAATATTCCCTTATAATATTCCGAGTTTCCTTTGGTATCTGTTGTCATGTTTCCCTGGTCAGTTTTGATTCTATTAATTTTGGTCCTTCATTTTTCTCTTAGTTGAGCCATGGGTCAGTTTATGTTTTTTATCTTCACAAAAACTCAGATCGTTGGTTCTATGATTCTTCTAATAGGTTCTATCCTATAATCATCTTGTTTGGGTATTATTTTCCCATCTACTGGATTTGATTTTGTTTTGATCTTGCATTTTCCATGTTCTTCATTTGCACCATTAACTCATCTATGATCTTTCTGAGTTCTTAAATGTATATGCTTACAATTCTTAAATTTCCCTCTTAGGATTTATTTTATATTCTTGTGTTGTGTTTTCATTTCCATTTGGTTCCAGGTAACATTTAATTTCTTCCTTGATATATTCATCATTAAATAATAAGTTGTATGCTTACCAGAAAATTCATTTGATATCAATTTAAATTTTATTGCATTATGGTCAGATAGAATACACAGATTTATATCATTTTTTCTGAATTTGGTACGGTTTATTTTGTGTTCTAAGATATGGTATATATTAGAGAGGCCCCATGGCTTGCAGAATTTATATTCTGGTGTTTAGGTGGAATATTCAGAAGATTCTGTAGATTAAGTTTGCTATGTGATGTCATTTAATTCTGTTGTTCCTCAGTTAATATTTTTGGTTGAGATCACCTGTCTACTGAAGAAAAAATGGGTATTATGATTAGTTAATATTAATTTCTTGATGATAGTTTGTGCCTTTAAATATAGTAGTAAACTTTTCACTAAACAGTGTTTGGTACATATATTTTTAGGGGTATGATGTTATGTTTGTTAATTGTTCCCTTGATTTGAATAAAATACCCTGTTTTATTGCTTCTTATTAATTTTAGTCTAGTATCTATTTTGTTAGATACTAGTATAGCAGTATTTGCTTTTTTATGTCCTAATTGAGTCCTTTAAAATATTTCACTTTAAGGTGGTGCCTACTTTTAAATCTGAGTTTCTTTTAGACACATTTTGTTTCTTATTCCTTTCAGTATGCGGGTGTCTCTTGATTCTTCAAAATAAGGCTGATAATGTTTACAGATATTATTGAAAGATGTGGGTTGATGATATTTTCCTTGTGTTCTTACTCTTTGAGTTCTCAGTTGCACTTTGTTTTTCAGTAATTTTAGCTTTATTTATTTTCAAAAGACTTTTGGATTCTGAAGCATTTCTTCCAGTATTACTCTTTGCAGGGTTAGTATACATTCTTTTATACTGTTCACACCATGGAACATTTTTATTAGTCCTTCAAGAATGCCAGAGTATTTTGCTAGGTATGATAGTCTTGGTTGACCATTATGGTCTTTTAGAACTAGAAAGCATTTATTGCTTTCGGATGCTTATTTCATGCTTCCATTGTTATTCTGATAGGTTTTCCTTTATATGTGGCTTGTGTTTTACATCAAAGCCTTCTATATTCTTTCTTTGTTCTGTATATTTTATGTTTTAAGTATAATAAGCAATGGAGAATTTCTTTTAAGGTTTGTCTATTAGGTGTTCTGTATGATTTATCTCTAAAACTACCTCTCTCTCCATATAAAATCCATATATTTCCAAGAAATGACACTGTAAAAATTTCTTAAGATAATTGTTTAACTCTTAATATTTTTATCCTTGTATGGTAAGTCATATACATTGAAACGAATTTTTCTCTACATCTGAGTCAACTGTTTTTGATAAACATGGACATTTTTTTCTTGAGAAATTGTTTACAGTTATTTATTTAAACAGTTATACAGTGTCACGGAGTTAGAAATGAAAGATATTTATAGCCAGTATGAATACAAATAATAATTAATTAGAACAAGTACATTTTTATCTTTAAATAGATTTTTAAATGTAATATGGATAATAGATATAAATAACATTTACTGAAATCTCTCCCTCTCCCTTCCCTCTCCCTCTCCTTCTCTCCCTCCACCCCCCCCCCCCCCCCGTGTGTGTGTGTGTGTGTGTGTGTGTGTGTGTGTGTGTGACAATTTAGGGTGTTATTTGACAGAAACCATCCACCTGTTTACCGAGAAAGAAACTTTAAGTGACTTAAAACTCACAAGGTAGGTTGGCCTTGCCTGATTGCACCGTTGATTACATGTTAACATGTATTGACATCTACAAGGTAATGGAAGACATAAAAGAGCCCATAGAAGTAGCACAAAGTCACACAGATAGTCTGTAGTTAAAGACAGTATTCACATCTAGCAGACTCTTTATAGATATTCTTTTAATTGATATAGAATGTTAGAGTTCAGTTAAAAGGAAAGAAAACCTAGAAAACTTGTTTCTTACTAGTTTGGTGAAAGAATAGGAAATTATTTAGTTGAAAGAACTAGTTTTATATTATTTGTAGATTTCATGGCTATCAACAGCATCTCCTACTTTTACAAAAAAAGATTCGAGTATTCATTATCATTGTCAGGTCTGCAGGAAATTTGATCAGGCACATCTTCGGATACAAACCTATATCAGAAGACATGGCTATTAGAATGGAGAGTCACTGCTTTACAAATTCTATCACTGAGCCACATCAATCAAGAGATAAAAATAAACTAGACCTCTGGAGACCTAGATAAGGGCAGTCCTACTGAAGTACCCTGCTAGCCGATCCCACCATTTAAATCTTACAAATATATGTGAGAAATTTGGGGACAAAATATATTCAATTTCAAAATAAATTTAACACAAATAGGAATTGCACCCTCTATGATATTCTAGAAATGTTTATTCTACTGAATCTGGGTATGCAAATTATAGCTTAATAAATATGACATTCTACCTCAAACTAATTAGAATGGTTATATCAAGCAACAGTTTATCAAATAGAAAACAACAAATGGTTGAAGCACTGTGGAGAAAATATTTGTTCATCATGAGTGGTAATATAAAATAATATAGTAGTTTTAGCAAATAGAATGAATAAAAGCAAAACAGAACAAACAGAATTGTGTTATATACTCCTGGGTACAAAAATGAAAGAACAAGTAAAAGAAAGAAAGCATGGTCTCAAATTGATATCCACCCTGTACATAGCATTTTCCTTGAGGAAGAAAAGGCTGCCACACAAAAATGTGGAGCCCAAACATGTGAACATTGACAGATCAGCGGGTAAACAAAATGTGGTATATACAAAACATAGAATAATATTGTATTGAAAAGGAATGGCATTCAGACAGCTCTCTGACTTGAATGAATACTGTACATATTACAGTAGCAACAAAAAAAGCTCGTCACCATTGGGCATCCAATTACATGAGACATCTAGAAAAATGAGAGTGTTATGGATCATAGAATGAAGCTAGTAGAGACCGAAGACTGTAGAATGTTGCATAATGAGCATAGCCTAAGTATTTTAGAAAAAAATAGATTCTAGGAAAAAAATGCATGAACATGTAAATGTTCTTGATTTAAAAAAAAAAAAAGGTATATTTGGGGAAATGGAAATGGCTACACTGGTAAATGTTATGACATGGGTAGATAATACAATTAAAATTCATAAAGAGAAGAAAGAAATGAAGGAAAGTATCAGTGTCTTGTGTAATCTTTCCCACATTCCAGCTTCTTGACCCTGTTTAAATGCCCCAGATAAATCTCTTCCTGGATATCACCAGAGTCTCATATCACAGGACTACCATATATTTCTTATCCAAAGTTTGGAATGATAGAATAATAGAGGAGGAGAAGAATGAAGAGTGCTGGTTTGTGATGTTAAGATCAACACCTTAAACCACAATTGTTCAATTCTAAATAAGGGAGCTACAGCGATGTTTCAAAAATCATCAGATAATCTTGTACTAAAAGTCCACAAGTGTCCTGTTCCACGTGTAAATAAGAGCTCCTCCCTTGGGCAGGCTGATTTTGATGATTGTGATGCAGATAATTAAGCTGCCTATTTTTTCTAAAAATAGAACTTTCTAACTAACTCACATATAATAATTTTATATTTAAAGGTAGTATTTATCTAGGAGAGGATGGGTGGTAATAATTTCACTGATATTTGCTTTTATATGGTATGTCATTCTATCCTAGCTACTTTGTCCAATGTCTGTCACGAACTAATGAAGTAAGACCTATATAGGAATATTCACATAAAGTCTGATTTTTATTTAAGAATAGAATTTTCTAGTAATGTGCATATAATTTGAGGAAGGATATTCTGTAATGCTTTTGTTTCTTTTCAATTGTTCTTGTGAATTGTGGTGTTAAGTAATATGACAGTGTTTGTGCTCAAAGATAAATAAATATCAAACACTGTGTACTGGTAAAACATGTCAGAAAAGTCAATGAAATATTTGAATTTTTTTCTCTGTATAATACTTACTAAGTTTTTAATTTTTTCACTATCATTTCTTGGAGAAAAGAGATATACATTATGTTGGTTTATGTTTGAAACTGACCCAAGAACTGTGTCATATTTTATATGACATATCTTTATGTCATATTTATATTTATCAACAATTATTACCTCTACTTTGGGGCTGTGTGTGGCAACGATGGGAAGTATTTTATGAAGGGCTCAACACTAGATGCATATGCAATATCTTGGTTCATTTCATCTTTAACTTGGTGTAAGGAAAGAACAGACAAGAACACGTGCTTATCTGTGTAAATCACAGCCTTAGAGGATGGGTGGGTTCTGACATATCTTCATCATAAATCAGTAGATATTTTAAAAATTCTAATGCATTACAAACAGATTATGAATAGTGCTTTTATTTGGCTTATTTGTAGATCTCAGTGCTAAATCTTCCTTAGGATTAAAGGAAATTTCTTCTAACAAGAAATAGAGGTCCCATTAGCATTTTTCCATTAACCATTTGCAACCACAAGTTTTATTTCAATAGCAATATAGAGTGCAGAGTTATAATAAAAGTGTTGATGGTTAGTACTACAACCATAGAGCTCTTTTACTGATTCAACATTTTCTCTATGCATATGAATACATTCTTAATATGTTGAATTACGATTATTAATGTTAAATTACCTGATAACATGAGTATACTGATAAAAGGATGAATAATTTGGGGATGGTCATCTTAGATAGGTCAAAAAGCACACTCAAAAGCAGTTGAAAATATTTTTCTAACCATTGTCCTATATGTAGTCTCAAGGAAAGTAAGATGAAAAGAAATGTGTATGTAAGTGAGTTTGTGGTCACAAGTGTGTGTATAAGAAGTAAAGATGAGTGGTGAGTCACAGAGCCACAGAACCCATGGTATTTTCTACATGTCACTTCGTCCATTTGTAATTTGTTTCTCCATAAGGAAATGGAACCGTTTAAAGGACCATGTCAAGAGAAGAGGTTTCAGAGCAGAAATCGGGTAATTAAACCTTTTTTTTTGGCAAGGAGACTATTGGGAGGTAAAGACTTTGGAGAATAGACTAGTAGGGTCCTTAATTATAGTAGACTTTAATTCAAATTAATATGCTTGAATACCAAGTTTGATCTGTAGGTATTATTCTATTTAAAGTAAGAGTTTAAAAACATTGATGGTTGCATAAATCTGATTTATTAAACCCTTATACTTACAGAGTGTTGCCTGTGCCCTGGATAGCTCTCTACCCAACCCTACCTGTACTTGGGTGTTGGGGATGAGTTGATACAGAGTCAATGACACAGACTCCGGAAGCAGGTGAGAAATGCTGCAGCAAGCTCATCTGAGCATTGCTGCAAGCTCCTTTAATGCACTTTACCCACATCCCCATTGGTTCCAAGAAAGTATCTCTTCTAAACAGCAGTTCCTGGTTGGCTGGCAATATTTACACTAGCCATCCTTGCTCTCTCAGGCAGTCCTCAATTAGGTCCCCCTGCAGGAATGCTGGTGTCACAGGCAGTCCTCAATTAGGTCCTCCTGCAGGAGATGCTTCTGCAGCTGCACAGGCCCTAAGCATTTACATAGAGGCAGCCCTGCTGTTCTGCTATAATAAAGATTTGGTTCGACTTGCTTTATCTACAAAGATATAGTTGTTTAGCATAAAGATTAATATTTTTTCAAAGATTTCCCCTGTTCTCTATACACATGTATCCACACACACGTGCAATGAATGATGATACCGGATAAAAAACTAAGGTGAATCCCTCAGGCTACTTTCCTTTTAACCCCATGGAAACAAGACCCCAGCAACGGATTCTCTGGCACTTGGGCACCAGCTGCGTGTGGAATCTTCCCTATTGATGTCGCATTTTATAAACGACAGAAGCTTCAACCTTTATTTAGCAGGAGAAGCCATTAATCTGTCTTCAGACTTTCCCCTACCTCCCACAGAAAAAAACAATTTGCTTTCAAAAGTTTGTTTGGAAATGAAACCAAATTCTGTGTTTCCTCTACAGATGGTTGACCTCTTTCAGTTGATGACTGCATTACTCATTTAAACAATTATACAGGTCAATATAGTGTAATCTAAATTATTTAGTCTCTTAGTGTTTTTCAGACACTCCTGACAGTTGGAGAGATTCCAGCTGCTGCTTGTACCTGAATTTGAACTCCACACAATGATAACAGAACTCGATACTGATTTCCAGAATTGTCCATTGACCACTAGCCTACTGGGCAGCCTTGCACATTGTTCCTTAGGGAGTCACAACTTAAGTATGACTGTGTCCACAAAAAGAATTCATTGCTTTCAGATACAACTTTAAGAATACATGGGATTTTTAAAAGAATCAGTCTTACCTAGCTGGTCTTTCCTCTGAAGTCTAACTTTAAATTTTCTTTCTTTCTTCCTTTCTCTTTCTCTTTCTTTCTTTCTTTCTTTCTTTCTTTCTTTCTTTCTTTCTTTCTTTCTTTCTTTCTTTCTTTCTTTCTTTCTTTCTTTCTCTCTCTCTCTCTCTCTCTCTCTCTCTCTCTCTCTCTCTCTCTCTCTCTCTTTCTTTCTTTCCTTTTTTTTTGTTTGTCCTCCACAGGGAGCAATTCAATTCTACCAAATAGACTAGGACAATATTATGATAACCTTTTCCATTCTAATTTGTACTGGGGGCTGAGCGTGTACCAGGATCAACGTTAATTACTGTATAGCATTTCAGCAGTGTAGTTCATGGAAATGTCAGAGAGTTCACTGAGAGGACCTGGGGTCTTAGAAACATCAGGGGAGAGGCAGCAAAGGAGCCTGCACTCCATGGGACAATAAAGGTTTACAAACATGAAATTTGGAACTGAGGTGGAAACATACCCAGAACTATCATGTTCACACCAAGATAATCCAATAGAAGTTGGTGTCTGAAGACAGAGAGGAGGCACCAATGCACCAGTTCCAGCTAATGTTTCTAGCACCTCTGAATTATTTTAAAATTTGGAAAATTTAGGATAGAAGAGTTAACAAAACAGCTGTAAAAATGATTTGTTGTAATAAGGGATCTAGCTTGTTCAAGTTAATATATCAGTTTGAATTAATGAATTTTTAATTCAGATTCTCTTTGCAGCTTGAATTCAGACTAATTACAGGTTTTAAATTGTCACTAGTCGGAGCTCAGCCAAGGCATATTTCCTCTCCACTTTACTTGCACCCTGAGAATTCATGAATCAATTTTTTTTTCTGGGTCATGACTTTGCCCCACCAGGAGTAGAGAAAACTGTTCAGTGAGAAGAAAACGCAATGGCAGAGATCCCAGTTGGTCACACTGTGGACAAAGGTGGGAGGAAATAAATGGCAGAGGAAATTTACCAGCAATTATGGAGAAAAGCTGAAAGATTGCATCTATAAATGAAATAATAATCAATTTGGTAACCATTTTTAAGTCTTGCAGAATTTGTCTTTATGCTTGCAATTTAGGATTTTTGAGGATCCTAAAGGAGGGATTGCTTTGTGCAAACCTTTCCTTCAGACAGCAGAGGTCACCTTAGCATGAGGCTTCTCTGGGGTGTGGGTAGAGGAGACTTTCTGCTCAGTGGTGATGCATTTTAAATCTCCAGCAACCCTTCTCTTATTTGACTGGAACTCAGAATCAAATACACATTGACAGCTGGATTTTTTAAGGAATTGAGCAAAGTAAAATTTAAAACCTAAATTACTTGCTGTGACTGTATTGCCTTTTCTGTCTTTTACAAGTGAATTAGTACGAAATTATTTAACAAACCATAATTTCAACTTGATTTTCAATTTACATAACTGCATTTCTTTTTGTATTTACTATTGGAAAAACTATCCGGCACATTTCTGGTTCTCCTAGTGTGATTAGTTTAAAATTAAATGTGCCCATGAAAGGATAACTGCCAATAAACAATATGCAGCAAATAACTCACCGTGGAGAACCAACTCCAAAGTCAAGAAATAGTTAAGTTATTTACGAAGGCTTCATCTATGGAAGGAAACAGTGACTTAGAAAAACTGGTAGTTTAGGTTTGTTTGTTGACTGATCCAGCCCTGAATGACTTTTGGTGATTGCAATTTCAATAGAATACACTTTTAATTAGCAAGCCTCTTATGTTATATGACCTTTAAATATGTAATTCATAATTTATAATGAACTCATTCATAAATATAACTAGTTTTACATAATTCCTTCTTGCAGTCTTTTGTGCAAATGTCAATATATCATTGTAAAGAACTGCACCAACTATTTTGACAATAATGATAAGCTATATTAAGACTCCCTCTTTCCTGTGTGTTTTTTCTCTCCTGTTAGTTAACAGTGGGGTAATAACTTTCACACTGAAACAGCTAAGACAGTTGCCATCTTCCATAGAATGTGGATGGGGGTGGGGTAGGTCCAAGAAATAAAAATTCCCAGGAAATTCTTAAATGCTATTTTAGATTTTAATCACTTTATTAGATTTCTTGCTTGAGTGATTTGTGCAGAAAACATTTTATCTATTTTGTTTTCCTCTGATTACCGAACTGTGTTATACACAAAAGTCTACTTGAAGCTCGCTCACAGTTTAAAGACAGGTTTAATAACAGGTGAACACTGGAAAATATGCAAACAAAATGGCAGACATGAATGACTTCATTTAAGGCATAATTGCTTCTCATCAACCAAAGAAATCATGCAGAAACAGTCTCTGTTTTACCCAGCCAGGAAGAGACCAGAGAAATCACTCAGGCAGAGACACTAAGGGAAGGTCCATTCTTGGGTCTCAGCCAGACAACTAATCCATACACAGATCCAAGTTTAAGACAATAGTTCTTAGAATCACAGTTCATCATAACAGATAATTATACAGCCAGTAAGACAATAAGGTTTTTTGGCCTCTGACTATATAAACTAATTGCTGGCTGTGGAGCTCTGCCTGGAAGGCATACAACCCAGCCCCTGCAATGTCTTTTCATTATGTGGGCACTGGTATAATTTGGGTGGACAAGAGAGTTAGTGTCTAGTGAATTCCATATGGTGCCTTTTTCTTGTCTGTAGATTATTTACTCTTGACAGACATTATCCATATTTCAAATGGCTCCTTCCTACCCCCTGAAAAGAGGGTTTAAAAGCAATCATCCTGTCTAGGGTTCCAAAGAAGCTTCCAGTTGAATAAAAATAACAATAAAAATGAAATTCAAGAAAACAGCCTATTAATTTGCATAGTTTTCCAGCGTATAGTTCAAAATATAAAACTGGTACATAGAACCATGCTTACTTAAATGCACTGAACGTCCATATATCTGTTCAATTAGGCAGGTGAAACTAAGATTTACTAACCAACCCTGGGTTCAAGTATACATCTTGTTTGAATAAAGTCACATCTTCAATTTGATTTTGTTTTATCTTGCAATTTCCTTTTTGTTCTAATGGGCTCTCTCACGATTGCTTTTGCTTTCTATTTATTGTCATTATGAAAGATAAAAGATGACTTCTTTGAAGATATTTATATAGACACTGAAGAACAAGGATCCTTTCCACCAGAGGCAAATTATGTCTCTTCAATTTATGTCGTTGCAAACACCAGCCAATTAACTTGAAGTTGAGTTTTGACTCAAACTCTTGACCCTTCCAGACACAGATCTTTACTCTACATCTGGCATCACTGAACCAAATTAGGGTAAAAATAATCCCTGTTATTGATTTCTGTATATGTTGCTTAGTTCCCCCTTGCTTTAAAAAACAGTTAACATTTTTGATCTCCTGAGATCTTAGGCATTCCTGAAGCTCTCAACATGATATTTGTATGTTTTTTCTTTCTTCTCTTTTCTTTTCTTTTCTTTTCTTTTCTTTTCTTTTCTTTTCTTTTCTTTTCTTTTCTTTTCTTTTCTTTCTTTCTTTCTTTCTTTCTTTCTTTCTTTCTTTCTTTCTTTTCCTCATTTGGAGGCAAAAAGCTCTGGGACAGAGTATTTTGATAGAATAAAGTTTGCAATTCATTAAAGGCTTTCTGTCTCCCCTGTGCAGATGCTGATCATGACATCATCTGCCCTGAGGCCTGCTAGCTAAGAGAAAGAGGGGTGAAATCAGCAAAAAATAAAAGAGTCTTCCTTGCTTGAACTGAAAAAAATGTGCTTGTTTTTTGTTAAACACTACAAATTTGCAGAGAGGCTGTCAGGAGTAATAGCATTCGAAGCATGCACTCCCTCGGAGACACAAAGCCCTCGCTTATTATAGAAATACACTTCCAATCTGCACTTTGATCCTCAAGATTTATTTAAATAAAACAAGTTTCCATGCTGTACCATCTACCCTGAAAACAGTTTTAAAAGTTCTATTATTAAAAAGGACTAGATCTACTAACCAAACAAGCTTCATTTCATTCATTTTTATCACAAATGAATGAAAACAGAGTCTACTGAAAAAGAAAGAAGGTGACTCTCTTCTGAATTAAGGTGAGCCAAGAATGAAATTAGGTCCAAAAGAGCTAACTGAGAGTAGAGAATCTGTTCTTTTTTGTCCTGAGTGTTCCTGTTTACCAAGACTTCAGCAAGGAAGGTCTAGCATGAAGGTTACACATATGGTATATAATCAGATACAGTGAGTAATATTGAGAGGGAGAGTTGGAGAGAGGGAGAGAAGAGAGGGAGAGAGGAGGGAGAGAGGGAGGAGAGAGGGAGAGAGGGAGAGAGGGAGAGAGGGAGGAGAGAGGGAGAGAGGGAGGAGAGAGGACCAGTTCTGCTATCTGATGCATGCTTCCAAGTACGGTTTCTCAAAGTGCTTCAGTGTAGGACCAGTAAATACTCATTGAATTTTTTACCCCATAGAGGGTCTATTTTTGTACTGAAAGTCAAGTGAACTCACCAATTATTTGTGGTTCATTTTGAAGAAGAAAATAAAAGCAGAGCCAAGTCCAACAAGGCCATTCCCTGTGTAGCGGAGGCAGGGCTTTCATATAGTTTCTCATTGTGTGAGTATTTTTTTTTTTTTTCAGAGTACACAGATCTTAAATAGCGTAGCTAGAGAGTTGATATGGTTTGGATTTCAGATGATAAACAGTACCAAACGGTGTCATATTAAAATGTAAAAACTATGTATGCGTGCCACAGCCTCTGCCTGCTCTGAGTTCGTTTGTACGAATGTTTTTCTGACTTCTAAATCACACGTTTACTGAAATGAGCTCTGCTAGATATCAGTTTGCGCACAGGCACAATGTGTCTCAGGCAGATTCATAAAACAGATAGCTGAACTCTACTTTGACTTCTGACATCAACAATCTGACTTCAATATTTCTCCACAAAAAGAGACTCCCGACTCTCTGCTGTTGCACTGTGATGGATAGCTTTGCTGCTGACAGCGCTGAGCATAATGAACATATTCATCAGCATGAGGGGCTGTGCGTCCCACATCTTAAGTTTTTCAGCTAGTGGCTTTGAAATGCCACCCAGAAACACCTGCGCCTTTGCCTCATCGCTGCAGAACTGCAAAGCCACTGTGAAGAAATATTATTGTAAAGTTGTCTGTATATCAGCATTTCTGTTCTAAACAACCTTTTAATTGCCTAGCCTCTAATTTATCTTTGCCTGGAAACACTTGTAGACACATATTTTAATTTAAGCTGCTCTGTTTGACTCCTCTGATCATCTGGGCTTTTATTGTCACTGCCTCACAATAATCTAATGTCATATATAATGGCATCAAATTGGGGAAAGCCCTAGAAGCTGCCAATCCAAAATGATCTGAATGTTCTCTCATATTCGTTTAGATGGGCTTGATTTGTTTGTGCCAACATTATTCATTACATTCTGTGTCTAACTAGGCCAGTGTTCTCTTGCATACTCTATTCCTTTCAGCATACACTTGGGGTTTCTTAATCAGTTCGTCTCCTGTGCTATATAGTCCTCAGAATGGTTGCAAGCCATGCATTGTCACCAAATGATAGAATACAAGTGCCCTGACGGTGCTTACCACACTCCGTGCAAACATTTTACCATACTGTTCCTTAACTTTGGTCTTATAAAACAAACCTTGTTTTGTTTGCAGCTAGAAGACGAGAGTTGTGCCACATGCACAATTGAACATTTGCTGGAGAATTACATGTGGTACTATCACAGAGAGCTAACTTCTATTAATGAGAACTTACTGGGGAGGCTACTCCAAAGATGATCATATATGTCTTCCTGGGAGGAGAAGAGTTTTATTTTATAGCTAATTAAAAGTTTCTAAAGATGCTGTGGATTTTTTTGTGCAAATTAAAATTAATTAGAGTTATTAAGGAGCCATGAAAAGAAAGATTTGAGAAATAGTGAGAAATATTATTTAAACCCTAATGGAATTCAGTGAAACCCACAGGTCTATTACAGGCCTCTGATTTGCCAGGATCACTGCAGGGAATCTAACATTAATAAGCACACTGGTAATTAAATCATTTGTTACTTTGTCTGTAATGTTGTAATGTTTCACTGATACTCTGTCAGAGCTCTTTGTGCAGATCAGAGCTAATCAAAGGTAATCAATTTTCAGCATTTGAGAAATCTGTAAATGATTATACATTCATCAGATCATTTAGTGGAGTGCAAGGAAAGTGCAATGCAATTAATCTTCCTGCATGAGGAGGAATTACCACCACAGAATTCAACAGTTATAATTAATTTCATTGTCTTGCTGTGAATTTTGATTGCTTTTCTTTGGACTGTATAGTACAAATGATGATTCATTGCAAAGTATTTGCAAAGCAAACACACCAGTGTGCTATGCAAATTAAAGAAGCTGTATAACAGATAGGTTTCAAGCTTCCTATTTACTTATGGTGGTTGAGTACTAATTTGCCAAATAATAATTGCTTGTTAACTTTACACACTCTTCCCTTGAACATCAAGATTGGTAACCAACGTAAACAGAAAGCACGTGCTATTTTGTATTTTATGGTATGTATGCAAAATGCTACTTAGTGCTTAAACTTGTTCCTTTTACTAAATAAGCATAAAGATGCTTATTTACCTCTGAAATCATTTGCTATTTATTTTAGTTATACAAAATAGATATAAGAAACATATTATGCATGTAAATTTGCTTTCATGTATGCTTGTCTTTTATTATTGCCAATATAAACCTTTAGGAGATTTTCACTCCAAATATCTGATAATTTAAATTTATTTACTATCTAAAGTGTCAATTATTTAAATATTATTTTGGAACCTGATCCAGTGTTATCAGTTCTATCATTTAAAGATTTCCTGCACAATACCTTTCAGTGTGCCAATATTCTGTTCCCTTCAGACTACGCTTTTGGAAACAAAAAACTGATTAAGAAATGACCTAAAGTATAGTCTCACATTTTATGATTTACTCCTCAGCAATATGGTTTCCAAATATAAATAAAGGTCACAGTTAAATGAAAAAGAGGCATAAGTGTAACATTAAATGTTTGCCGAGATGACCCTAGTTTCTGCAATAATTAAAATGTAGTGCACACTTTCCTCTCCTGTAAACAGCTCTGTGAAATCCAAGTCAGACTAGGGCTCCTATTAAGGCTGTTTAAGTATTAAAACAAACTCCCATTCTCTCCACATGTTAGGATCCAAGAACACAAAGAAGACCTCATTTTAACATTTCTAACTATAGTATGTATTATGTATTTTGGTCTCAATTGAAAACTAACATTAAATGTTGTATTTGTCTTAAATACATTCTGTGCAGGATGTGGTGAGGCCTTTGTTGAATTCACATTGAAGAAAAAGTGGCTTTCCCATATGTCAGTGTTTTAACCCATAAATTAGCTTAAATTAGTTCACTCACCTGCTGGAACCAGAAAATGTTACTACCAGATTTAACTGTTCAAGAAAATTCAAACACACAACAACAACAAAACTCAAATAGGTTATCTAGGTGAACATATATTGAAATGCATAAAATTAAGTCGAGGCATCTCCATTTAAAAATCTATGGTAAGGTAAACAATACTACACAAGAGATAGAGATACCGTAAGGTGTAAAAGCGAATTCCTCTGTTATTTATTTATTTTTCTGTAAGAATCATTCTGTCTGGAAATCTAAACACACATTCAAATAATACATGATGACCAAATCATTATTTTGTTGTCAAAATCAACAGCATCACTCTGGGAAAGCATTTCACAGCTTCAGTTCTGTCAAAGGCTTTTAAATATTGTGTCTAAGGTAGAGAGGCAATGAGTGCCTCAGTCAAGATATGGATAAAGAAAAATAGTAAGCAAGAGAAAACCTGTAAAGTTATATGCAATCCTTTTTAAATTTAAATATACACAAAGGATCTATTTTTCATAGGAGATCTTTCTTTTGAATTCATTCACAATGCTTCACTTTTGTGTTTGCTAACATCTTTTTAAAATGTTTCACTTTTGCTAGGATCATAATAGTTTACTTGTGGATGGTTCAAGTAGCCTGATATGTTAAATATGGTTTGATTAATTTTCAGTTATTTAGACTGGTAAATTCAGAAAATTCACTTAAAAATAAGTTTTTTTTTCAGTTGACATAACTCATTAACTTGTAAAGGTGAAGTCAGCATATTTTACTACATTTGATCATATATATTTAAGATATTTGCCTTGTCCCCTGAAATGTCTACTCATTGAGTTAAAGGGGAAATAGAGAAACAAACATGAAACACCAAAGGTGCAAGAAACCCCAAAAGGATTATGTTTTTAATGCTTTGAATCCTGAGACAATGCCCAAGGCTCACTCATACAATGATGACAAAATAGGATTTGCAGGATTTTTACTTTATTGGAAATGTACTATGTACGAGCACATAGTAGGCACTCTTAGAAGAGAATCTGTTTCTATAACTCACAGAATGAAAAGAAAAAGGACATTTGTATGAAATCAATGTGGAAGTATGAGAAGAGAGGTCCATAAGTAGGAATGGTTACACATGACTATATTGTTTTTCTCACCTGTAATATTGACCTCTGTTACAGAAATCAAACAAACAAAAGTCTATTCCTATTGGTTACAAAAAATTGAACCCATTTTTGAGATAATATGTTAAGTATTGCTTCACTTTGATTCTGAAAGTTTCTTCTTGGTAAATAGTTCACTTTAATTATTCCAGTACTCTATATCTGCTGTTAGCCATTTAGGTCTCTTGCATTATTTTATTTAAATGTCTAGGGTATTCCTTAATTATTAGGTATATTTGTATTAGAACAAAAAGGTTTGAAATGGTAAAAAAAAGTACTCTGCAAGTTGTAGTAGAATGTTTCATCATTATTTTTAATTTGTAAAATTATTTTTTGGATTCTATATTAATTTGGGTTATCAATTATTCTCTACATGTAATTGAAGAGCACAAAGCATGAAGCAACTTTTAGCTTACTGGCTGTCAATTTGAAAAACTAATTCCTGCATTATTTTCAAGCTGTCAAAATGTAACTTAAGTAAATTTCCCTCTGATAAGATAACTTTCATGACAAAGTCTATCTGTAATCGTAAGCTAACTCTCTTAAATGCTTTGTAAAAATTTCTATCTCGAATTTAAGTGAAAATTTCTGCAAGTGAAAAATAAAGTACAGCTCAATAAATATCATTGTTGAGCAAACTAAGTTTTTGAGCACTCATTATTACTGATCATTTTCATTATTTATTTACCAAGCAATATTTTTTCTTTAACTTTTAAATTTAGAAAATGTAATTTTTTTGTTCGGCATCCAAAGTTATATGAAGAATACTCAACTATAGTAATTAATGAAATATAATTTAAGAAGGGGTGTATATATTTTGGTAGATTTTTACAAAAAGTACGAGTCTTACAAATTTTATTTGATGTGAGATGGAGAGTGGTATAAATAATGTGTCTGACTAAAAGTACTCATAAAAAAATAAAAAGCTTGACAGGTTCTTGCAGCATCATAATCTATGTGAAACATGCAAAACAACATGCATTCCTAACACCTTTCCTGTCTGGCTTCATCTGTATTCATTTGTTGTCAAAACAGGTTTCCATATTTAACTTCTTTTTTTGATTATGCCTTTTCCTTTATTTCCTGGAATGATACGTTATTATCTCTGAAGTGTAGATTTATGCCAAGTTCTATGCACTTCAGTGTGAAGAGTATGGCCCACAACTCTGGGAATCTCTGTTAAAACTGTGGAAATCAAATGAATAGTCTAAAAGCTTGATGGCATCTGTGGATAGGAAACTCATTAAAGGCCCAGCCCTCTGTTTTATTTCTAACCACATTTTCCCTGTGGGATTTCAGTGTCTTGCCGGATGAAACCAGCAGGACTCATTACTTACAAAACAGTGTTTAGAGTCCTTCTGAGGTATTGGAATGCTTCTGCCAGTCAGGTAAAAAACCTAGGCCTTTATCCTTCCAAGGACAATGCAAGCAGCTCACATACTGCTTGGAAAAGTCATGCCTTTGAATGTAACTGCAGGTGTTGCTTCCAAAGGCTGTTGGTTGGTACCCTTCTATGCAATGTTCAATGGGATAATAGGAAATTCACTTTGGAATTCAAACAAAGTCTCAGAGAAATAGAAATAATAGGAACACAATTTTGAAACTTCCTTAGTTTTTCCCACGAACTATGGACCATGACTAATACCCTCAGGGCAAAAAAACATCCCTTTGCCCCTAAGGGATGTATACAATTCAGTGTTTCAAATAAGCAAGTTTCATGACCTCACCAATTCTGTGGCTTCTATTCATTTACGAGAAAATAAATTTGAGAGAGAAAAGAAAGCCATGTTGTGAGATAGAACTTTAAAACACCCACTCTAATAAAAGATCAATGCATTTGAATATAAAGTACAACAAATAGGGTTTTTTTCACCCTTCTGAAAGAAATCATTTGCTTAACTGGATTCCCTAAACCAAATTAGTATAGTTTCTACTGAATTGCTTGCCTCTCTCTCTTTGGTGATGTGGCTAGTGGCATTTTGGAAATATTCTTAGAACTTGTAAGATTCCTGCAAGAATAATAAGGACCTTGCCATTGTGGTATCAAAGAGATTCAATCACTTAAAGTAGTACTATAGGCTTGTCAAGTGGGAATTGCTTTTACAGATTTGCAGAATAACTCATCCATAATGGCTGAAAATTTCAGCCATTTTGTTAAAACATCCAAGGCAGAAGAGATTAGCGTGCACTATAGAACAGCCTATGTATAATCATGCAGAAGTTTAGACCACGTCTCACAGTGAAGCACCATTTAAACATCCCAAGCTCTAGTCATCACATTATGGAAAACAATGTGAGCTATCTAAAAAAATGAAGTGTGACTTGTCTGGCTGATGAGATTCAATTGCATTTAAGCTTGCTAAAATGTATTCCTAAACAAAGTTGCTCTATTTATGCTTGTCTTTATAGATGAGGAGGTCATGTAGAATTTACTAGAAAGAATTTAAAAATCAGGGAAATATGGCAACCATAGAGAAAAAGTTTAACTGTGAAGAAGTGTTAACCTAGTTGTTGAGAAATTAATATCAATTAAATTCCTATTAATAATATTATGATAAGCTGACAACAAACATCTGGGTTGCTAAAATGAGAAACCACAAAGATTTTCCTTTTAAATTATGACTTTGACAATGAAGACACATATGATATTTCTTAATGGGTCAGTTTTAACTTGTAGACTAAAGGCATGCATTTTTATAATTTTATCTTAAATCTGAAAATAGAACGAGGAAACAAGTTTGCCATTTAAAGTTTGTTCCTTGAGTCAAGTGCACATTGTAGCATCAATCATAAACTTACGTTCTAGGGGTCTGGTGGGAGAAGAACAGTATAACTGCCAATGTCAAATTCACCTTTAATTTTCTATGCAAAAAATGTTGTGAATAAAATATGGGAGATTTTATAGTCTAAGAAACAAATAAACTTTGTGGAGAATAAATATTTATCTCCCACCTATACTTCCACATTTGAATGTTAGATATTGTATTTAGCTTGGACTGTACATGACATTCAATGGAATAAAAACATGGATATAAAAACTCATTTAGCTTGAATTCAAATTCATCTGCCTGCTAACTTCTGAAACAACGAAAAGGAAAATATGCTGGAGAAAAATGCCCGAAGAACAGAGTATAAACTATGGCATCATCTTTTTTACTGAATGAAATTTGATGGAAAGCAGAATGTGGCTAACAGAAAGTGTCTGGCCAGAGTAAATCCAACAGTAGTAAGAAATCTATTAGAATTCATAGACTCAGTCCACTCAGAACAACAGAGTTGAATATACACAACTCATTTATCCACTCTGGTTGAGGAACTTTAGAGCCTTGTACAAGCAGGTTGTACCCCTCAACAGTATCTAGTACTTTCTTTACTAACCTAGCTTTCACTAGAGGTAAAGAAATATGTCAACTTCTCTACCAAGAATTCTTTCTCTAAATCCAGCACTCTTCATATAATATTTCTGTATACAGAGTGTTAGAAGATTTGTCTTAAAATCACACTCAAATATCTGAAAAAAAAAATCAACTAATTAATCTATCTAATGACTTGTTCACTCGTAAAAAGTATTTTTTGACATGTTTCCAAAATGCCAGTTTCTCCTCCTCCTCCTCGTTTTCTTCTCTTTCTCCTCTTCTACCGCTCTTCCTCTTCTCTCTCTTCTTCTTCCTCCCCCTCTTCTCCTTTTCCTCCTCTCCTCCTTCTCTTCTTCTTCCTCCTCCTCCTTCTCCTCTTCCTCCTTTTCCCTGCCCCCTTCCAAGTCACACTGAGTACTAAGTTCTCCACCCAGCTCTGTCAGCTCCACTTAGGGTTTCTAGGAGATCAATAATTAACACCACTTCTTCCATCCTCAGCTTGGGGTCTATTGAAAAATGAATATCATAGGCAAAAATTCAAACGCAAAATGACAACTCCAACTCTGGTAATTATGGAAAATAGAACCATACAAGATAGCCAATCAAAACTTTGCACCCAAAATAAATGTAAATCCAGCCACAGACAGTGACCACATTTTCAAACCTTACCAGAGTGGAACAGTACCCAATAACGGTAGGTCTGGGTACTACCACTGGGTAGACCTGAAGAAGGGTGGTGAGGTGTTTTTCCTCCTGAACACTTCCAGAGATTCCTCTCATTACTAACGGCTTGAAAGTGAAGGCTGCATAGGAGCCATTAGTCCTCCATTCTCCTAGATAATGGGACAGCTATTTCCTTTCGTATTATAGGTCTCAAGAATCAGTGCATGTGGCAACTGTTTCCTGAGTGTGCCAGTCAGGTCACTGACGTTGACATCTTGTTTATCCCAGGCAAGTGCTTCTCCTCCTTGCTTTATTCCAACTTTATTTTTCCATTTTCCCTGCTCCATTCTCTCTCTGTGTATGCATTTTTAAACCATCTAGGCTATTTTATTATATAGCCTTTGTACATCAGTGTAAAGTTTTGTTTTATTAATCTACATATAACTTACTGTCTTTCATCTCATGTTAGCTTTCTGTAAGTGAATGCTTGAGACAGATGCTGCAGTTGAGAGAAGTGTCACATAAATAAGATCCATCTTCTGCTTTTGAAGTAGCTAAAGTTCAGGTTTGCTAGTTAAACTGCCTTAAACCTTTCCTCCACTCTCACAATTTTAAATTGCATGTTATTCTCAGCTATTCTTTGTGCCTTGTGGCTCCAAAGAAAAATTGGATGCTAGAGAAGAGGACACTTAAGATTGAAATAGATCTCTGCAACCATCTAGTTCACCAAACAATTATCATTTGGTAAGTCCAGTGGAGACCATTACAAACTACCTGTAACTTAAATGGATGTCTGTTTTGTACAGTTAGAGGATCTGCTTTGTTTTTCATTTTTTATTGTTGTCTTTTTTTCTATTTAAAACTGGGTCTCCAGGTTAGAAACATCAGAATGATGTAGCAATGTTAGAAATATAAGATCATGTGTGCAAGTCTCTTCCAGCCGAACCAGAATCAGCATGTTCACAACTCCCTACCACTGGGAGATCTCTGTATATGTTAATTTCCATGAGTGTTCAGTTAGTAATTAAGGCTTTGTGACATAATCTTGTTGTTCAAACTATTTTTGGAGATGAAGAATAGAAAATTGATGATAATTCATTGTTTTTATTTCTTCTTCTTATGATTGGTAGGACCATCTTGGTTTAGGAGTTAGAACAGTATTGAGTTTGGTAGGATACTACATAAGAGGTTCTTAGCTTTGATCAACTTTAGAACATTGATCAAATTCTTGGAGTATTGACTCAGACCTGGGCTTGAGAATAGCCCTCACCACTTGCCTATATCATGAACTTGTCATGTTCCTTCATCTGTCTCTTTGTGGTTTCTAATATCAGAAAAATAATACTGACATTTTAGATTTATCAAGTAGGCATATAATATATTATCTACTAGGGAAAGGTGTCTTTCTTTATCTAAGTCTAATACCTAGCATTGTGATACTGCAGTGGCCAATGTGAAAGATGCAGAAGTTTATTCATACCTAAGTAAAATTCTTTATGGTTGTAGAATGATTTCTGCAATTTGTTCCAGTGTGGCAGTACTATAAATGGCCTTTGTGCATTTAACACATATGATTTTCACAACAGCATTTTGTGGTAGCAATACTTTGCCATCTACTCAAGCATGATATGGAGGCATAATAAAGTTATACAAGCTGTCTTAAGTCAACCAGATTCTAAGGTTTAAGAGCTGATTGAAATTTAGTGTTATCTCCCTGGTGCCCACGTCTTTAATATCTATGCAAGAAACAGAGTTGAAGATATTTATTCAATTTTTGTTAGTTCCTATAATGACCAAGATTGTATATTAAAGTTAAGAGTATAGTTCCAACTCTATGAAGAAATTTAAAATTAGCTGCTAATGTAGGAAAAGCTATTACTCACACTTATTATTATAAACACTTGCTATCACCTTTTAAAACTGGTACTTACAACCTTCAATCCAGCAGTAGCAATTGCTTTATTGCCTGAAGTCAAGTCACTTAATGCTCTCAGTGGCCTTGGAAAATGTACAAGCTAACTTCCAATGATCAATTTCAAGAACTCTGGAAAGAGGGAGAGTGTGGGATAAGCCATTCCTAATTTTCCTCTGTGATAAGCAGAAAGCTGTAACTAGTGACTGTTCAGAATTATGTGGATAACAAAAATGAATGTGAGTTCCAGTTGTATTTTTGACTCCATCAGGACTTTTAATATTTCTAAATTTTATTAGACAGACACGAAGTTTAAGAATTACAATACAGTTTCTTATATATCTTAAAATTCTAAACATTGTGGTCAAGGTGATAGCATTTTAAAGAAAAAGTAAAAGTCAGGAAGAGATTTTGATATGTAATTCATTCCTTCATTCATGTAATATGGGATGTAAACTTAGTTTTTCACTAGATGCTGAGGGAAGAGTCTCACCTGAGAAGGGCAGGATCCTTTTCCCACAGAGTCGGTGTTCCAATTAGAGCAGAGAGAAATTGTATTACAGAGGTGAAGGGTTTGTTGTCTCATTTTTTTGAGTCTTGATCACTTTTAGCAAATGACAAAGAAAATTACACAGATACTTAGTTTAAGAATGTCCTACATATAGTTTAAACTTCATGAGTATAATATTGATAATAGCTACTACTAGGTGAAAACTATTTTGGAAGGTGAATGATTTTCGTGATCAAATTCTGCCTTAGAAAATACCACATGAAAGTGATAATTTAAATTACTGATTTTATTTGCGACAGTACATACAGTAAAACCATGCTAAATATTGAAACAAGCATTACAAACAATCAAATACGTGCATAGAGTATAGAGCACAATCCCACATTTCCATATCTATTTACCTGACTACATTTAAAATTTGTAATAAGTTTACCATTTCTGATATGACTACATACTTAGCCAGCAGTCAATTGAGAAAATGGACATTTTGAAAACTTTATATGAGAAGATGAAAATGTCCTAAGTATTCTTATTATACAGGAAGGTAGTTTTATTGGACATTGTTAGAAGATGCTCAGAGCCTTGCTTCTCTTTTCTAGACCCTTAGATTTTCTATTTTAAACGTTTCTATTCCATCATTTCTGACATTTGAATTCATCATTCACGTCTGTGACATGTTTTCATATTATCATTTAATACCGATGTCAGTACCAAACATTAATAAGGGTGCAAACATCTGTTGTTTACTCCGAAATGATTAGCTTCCATATATAATAATGAAAATTTACCCTATTGCAGTGATGTTTTTATTTTTAAAAACCTGCAAACATTTTCGACTCTGTTGATGCCTTTCAAAGGGCAATGAAAAATCGATATAGGCAGTGTGACTTATTGCTTTAATCTGAGTAAATTCTAGGATCATGGACAGTGAAATGTATTTTAGATGATCTCACATTGCCCAGAGTATATTAAATATATCAGTGTACACATATTCGGGTTTAACTTCATGAGACTCAGAAACAATTCAGTCGAAGTTCTTTTTTTTTTTTTTCTTTTTTGACTTCGATTAGATTTATTTGTTCTTTTGTAAATCCTTGATGGGATCAGTAGGGTTAGAATAAGTTAAAAATATTGGTAACATTGTAGCTACGTGAAGTCTGTATCATGCAACATGAATTCTTCATCATTTTGTAGTCAATACATTAAGTGGGGGACATATTATAAAGAAAACAAGCCATTGGTTCATATTGGCCTCTGCAGGTGTGTGCAGCACTAGGGTAGATAAGATGAGGTGGAGAAGTCTTTTCCAGGCATATAGTGTTGAGCATGCTTGCTCCCAGCCTACCCAGGGTCTTACAGTATACCCCCTGTATAAGTGTAGGCTCAGTGTCATGGCTTCTGATTTTCACTAGAGTCTGAACTTAATCTGCTTTAACTAACTAAAAGGTTAAGGTGAAAGTTTCACTAAATTCTTTTTTTTAAATATTTTTTATTATTACGTATTTTCCTCAATTACATTTAGAATGCTATCCCAAAAGTCCCCCATACCCTTCCCCCCACTTCCCTACCCACCCATTCCCATTTTTTGGCCCTGGCATTCCCCTGTACTGGGGCATATAAAGTTTGCGTGTCCAGTGGGCCTCTTTCCAGTGATGGCCGACTAGGCCATCTTTTGATACATATGCAGCTAGAGTCAAGAGCTCCGGGGTACTGGTTAGTTCATAATGTTGTTGCACCTACAGGGTTGCAGTCGAAGTTCTAAACTCACCAGCAGTCCAGGAAAGGAAGCCCTTCCATTTTCTCTTTTTTTCTCAATTTGCTAGTTACTTCTTTGGTGGCACTGAAGACCAGATGGAGTTAGTTAGTGAACTCTGAAGGAGACACACTTCTTTTTGGTTAAACTTTGTGCATTTTTGAAATTTTGTTTAATCATTGCTTTTGACAGAGCCTTTCCTTAAGTCTACAGTTCATGTGTAAGGTTCCCTCTATGGAACTTGTATTAAGTTCTTCTCTGATCTATAAAAGGCTACCTCTTTCCCCTTGTCCCCTTCCTATTTTTTAACATCTATTAGTACTTCAAATCAAAGACATACCTAAGCTTAAAAGCTGACATCAACATTTCTCAGTATAGTATAAGAAGAAGAATGAACCTGTTAGTCTTTGTGTAACTTATCAAGTGATGGAATAAATATTCCCATTCATGAATGAGTTCAGAAACACAAATTAGAACACTATACCAGAAAGTGTACTGCATAGGCTCACCCAGCATGAGTGAACCACTTTCTTTTAAGTTCTAAACTGTGGAATCATGAAGACATAAATATTACCAATAGGTTTTAGGTAACCAATTGTATAAAAATAGGAATTGTATCAATATTGGAAGAAGAATGCTAAAGAAGTCATTCAGTTGTTCAAGGACAAGGGCAATTGTCTTAATTATAAGAGTGTGAGAACTCCAGGAAACTGCAAATAGTTAAATTTGGCTTGAGTTTATGACTATTAAAGTTGGAAGAATTATTGCATAAAGAGTTTAGCATTAGAACAAGACAATGTCATTCAAATGCCAAATACTTAACTCTCTTCATAAGGAGTCATTAGAAGATATTATGCAGCAGAGTGATGTTACTAATATAGAATTTCAGGAGGATAGTTTACAAAGAACTAATTTATGCACAATAGATCTTGGTGGATACAAATTGTGGCAAAGAAACAGTGGGAAGATACTTACAAAGAAGTCAGAGTCTGGTAAAAATATGATTGCTAGGCAAAGTGAATGTGGTGAGGTGTAGGATGAAAACCCTATAGGGTAATGAAATTTATGGATTATTCCATGATACAGGGAGGATGAAATGTATAGAGCAAAGTAGTACCTACCGACAGGTAAGAACATAAGCTGTTTGTTTGAGAAGTTTGATGAAGAAGATGTTGAAAATGCTGACTGGTAAAGACAGGTAGAAGCTCAGAAATCTTGTGGCCAGTTCTCAGCAGCCATGGTTGGAACTGTGGGATGTGGGTTTTCCTATCAAGACTTGGCCAAAGTTCTACATTCCCTTGATTTGCTTCCATTTCCTATCCTGCTATACCACTTCCTGAGCAGACTATCTCTAAACATATCTTTAGTGAATAGCATCATTGCAAATTATCATCTCAGAGTCTTCTAAAGATGTCTATTTAGGGTTTGCTATAAATAAGAAAATCTAGGTAGACTATTTAAATTAAAAAGGATAAAAGTTCAAGCTAGGAAAAACTGCATCCTTCCCCATGGTACTTACTAGTTTCTTAACATCTATGAATATCTCAAATTGAATATACATTTCTAAAGCTTAAAAGCTAACATCTACATATGATAGAAAACATATAATATGCATGTGTCTGAGTTTTGGGAATTTTCAGATCCATTTGACCTTTGAATTTCATAACTTCACTTTTATTAATAGCTGAATAACACCCAGTTCTGTATATGTACCATGTTTTATTATTTATTCATCTGTTGATGGACATTTGGCTGTTTCTATTTCCTGGCTATTGTGAATAGAGAAGCATTGAACATAAAAGAGTATCTCTTTAATAAGACAGAGAGTTTTGGGCTTATACCCACAGGTGGGATAGTTACACATGGTGGTAGAGCTATTTCCAAACTTTCAAAGAATGTCTACATTGACTTCTATATTAGTTGTACTGGTCTGCATTCTGACCAGCCAGCAATTAATGTATATTCCCATTTCCCCATATTCTTGCCAGCATTCAAAGTCATTTATTTTAAAAAAATCAGGGCCATTTTGACTACCATACGATGAAATCTCAAAGTAGTTTTAATTTGCATGTCTCTGATGGCTCAGAATATTTATAATAACAAAAAATGAGTTTCTCAGCTGTTTGTGTTTTATCTTTAGCCGAGGAGCTATTGGCATTTGATAACTGAGAATGGCAGATTCAGTTTCCCTTAATAGTATCAATTCTAGTATTTTCATGACCTTCTGGGATAGGCCTCATACCCCACACATAGGACAAAACCATGAGTACACATATGCGTGTGCATGCACACACACACACATATACAGATACACACATGAGAGAGAGAGATGCACACACACACACATATACAGATACACACATGAGAGAGAGAGAGAGAGAGAGAGAGAGAGAGAGAGAGAGAGAGAGAGAGAGAGAACAAAGTAGATTAGATAGAGTTGGGTTGATATGGATGAACATAATCAATACCACTGTGAAATTCTCAAATAACTAATCAAAATACTATTTAAAATAATCCAAGCTAAAATAATCCAAATTACTTGGGAGATGTCACTGAATAAGGTGGGCTAGGAATCATGACTGTAAAATCCATGATAACCAGGAGGCTATTTTAGGTGTTGAAAAAAAAATGACCTCCCAAAAAGGATTTTTTTTTCCTGTCCTTTCTTTCTAATGGAATAAAGTGTCTGCATTCTAAGTGTGTAGAAATATAGGGTTACTTGATGAACAGTTACTTAGGGCAATGCATAAGTGTATTTGGATATAGCAATGAAAGTTCCCTGGGCAATCACAGAGTGGGTATTATGAATTTTTTCATTGGATATTTCATTTATTTACATTTCAAATGTTATCTCCTTTCCTGGTTCCCATCCAGAAACAACCTATCCCACCCCCTCCTCCTGCTTCAATGAGGGTGCTCACTGTCCTGGCAATCTCCTACACTAGGGCATCGAGCTTTCACTGGCCCAAGGGCCTCTCCTCCCATTGATACCAGATAAAGCCATCCTCTGATACATGTGCAGCTGGAGCCATGGTTTCCTCCTTGTGTACTCTTTGGTTGATGGTTTAGTCCCTGGGAGCTCTGGGTGGTCTGGTTTGTTGGTATTGTTGTTCTTTCTACAAGGGCTGGAAATGGAGCAGTCTCTGGGTGGCCTTTCCTTTTGGTCTCTGCTCCACACTTTGTCCCCATATTTCCTTTAGACAGGAGCAATTCTGGGTTAAAAATTTGGAGATGACTGGGTGGCCCCATCTTCCAACAAGGGGCCTTGCCTAACTTCTGAGTATAGTCTCTACAGGTTCTCTCTCCCCTTTTGGGGGCATTTCAGCTAATCTCATCACTGCTGGGTCCTGGGAGTCTCTTGCTTTCTCTTTTTTTCTGGAAGCTAACCCCAGATCCTCATTCCCCATTGCTACCTGATACTGTATATATTATCTCCATCTCTTCCCATACCCGATCCTGGCCCTGTTTTTCTCTCCCCCTCCTCTATTCCTCACAAGTCCAAAGAATGAAGATCTAAAAGTTTATATGTGGGGCAGGTCTGTCATTTTGGCCATTCTTTCTTGGAGGTCTATATGATGGCATCCTTCAATGTAAATATAGATATAAGTCTACATCATTGCTTTAGTTACTACATATGGTATAGGTATACTTGTGAAAGTTGCTTGTCCTTCCACCACGTGGGTTCTGATAATGGAGTTCAGGTTGGCAGCTTGCTCATAAGTGACCTTATCAGCTGAGCTACCTCACTGTCCCTTCCAGTTAATTTTTTGCTAACATTAAGCTTAGCCAATGCAAATTATGAAATCTATGATGTAGAGCCTCACATTTTCTGTTCTTCACATTCCCAGCTTGTACCAATCCTAGATTCCTGTAATCTTATATCGTAGCCAGGGATGGCATATCACCTTGGACTCTGGCTCCAACTTTATAAACCAGTGTGAGTCACTCTACATTATCTCCAGGCATCACTGACAGTTTTTCCTCCAGAAAGCACTAGGTTAATATGGTCTGTTTTTCATTTTTATTTTTTGTTATTTTCTTTTTGAAACATATAGCTCAAGCAAAGTCTCAATCTCACTATGTACCTGATAATTTGCTGATATTGACTCCTCATACCCCTGCCTTCTTAGTCAGATGTTTCAGTAGTACCTTGTTTAAATCTTTGCCCCAGCTGGACTTTGTTGTAGTTGTTGTTCTTGTTTTGTTTTTGTTGGTTTTTGTTTTGTTTGTTTGCTTGCTTGCTTGTTTGTTTTGTTTTGTTTTGTTTTCCTGAGATACAGCCACACCATCTTCAGGTTTTTGGTTGAAATAATAACCAATTGTGTGCCCTATCATCTCAGATTCAGGATTGCTGATAGCCTAGCTCCTCTCTATTTCCCCTATTCCCACCCCCTCCCTTCCCCTCCTCTCCCCTCCCCTCCCCTCCCCTTCCCTTCTCTCCTCTTCTCTTCTCCTTTCCCCACCTCCATTTCCTCTCTCAGTTGATCTTCATGTCCCTCTGACTTTGGGATCTTTTCTATAACAGTTGAAAAGCAAAGCATCTATAGTGCAAAAAATCCAGAAATTTTAAGGGCTTCCATTATATAGACCATTCTTTCCCAATATTACTGAAACAATGAATATTTTACTAGGTATACTCCAGTGTTGCTCTGGGGCTTGAGGAGAGCTGTTAACTTTGCAAGTGCAGCTGACAAGAAAAAGCGGACTATGCAGCAGTGCCAGACAGTGTGACATGCAAGATAAGCTGCAGATCCTAAATCCCCAGCCGGAAAAGAAATGGACATATACAGACAACTTTTTTCATCATTGCTCAGTTACAACAGTTGAAGACAGTGAGAAAGTAGAGTGGAAGCAAATCAGAAGCTTCAGAAATAAAGCACCAAATAAGCCAGATGTCCAGACCACTGTACCCAGAAGGAAGAGGAGAGGTTTCAGTAAGTAAGGATTGGAAGATTGGGGGTGATGTAAAACTTTGTGTGCAGGAACTTGACATATGGAAT
Source organism: Mus musculus (assembly GCF_000001635.26). Lineage (NCBI taxonomy): Eukaryota > Metazoa > Chordata > Mammalia > Rodentia > Muridae > Mus > Mus musculus. The sequence goes on along the minus strand of NC_000078.6, from coordinate 50,175,636 downwards.
AAACCCCAGGAATTTGAGGATGTAAATCACTGTAAGACTTGGGTTTTGTCCAACAACTGAGGCTAATTAGAGTGAAGGATGAAGTTATGATGAACAGACAGGCGAATTTGAATTTCACGGACCTGAAGGTTCAAAATTTATGTCGAGAGTATTAGTTGTTCAGTGGGATAAATGAAACATGGCATGAGTGACAACCACAACAAGGAGTCAAAGGCTAGGGCAGAGCTGAAGGGAGCACTGCATTGGTCTGCAGGAGAAAGGTTGTGAGTGACATGCAAATATGTTATGAGAAACTGGATTTATCCACTCTCCATCTCAGTCTGTCAGTTCCAGGGAGACTAAAGTTTCAAGAGATGGAGCAGCCTCAAGAAGTCTGGCTCTCGAGAGGTATTGCTGGATCCTCCGGTAGTACTATGTCCAATTTCTGAGGAACCACCAGACTGATTTCCAGAGTGGTTGTACAAGCCTGCAATCCCACCAACAATGGAGGAGTGTTCCTCTTTCTCCACATCCACGCCAGCATCTGCTGTCACCTGAATTTTTGATCTTAGCCATTCTGACTGGTGTGAGGTGTAATCTCAGGGTTGTTTTGATTTGCATTTCCCTGATTATTAAGGAAGTTGAACATTTTTTCAGGTGCTTCTCTGCCATTCGGTATTCCTCAGGTGAGAATTCTTTGTTCAGTTCTGAGCCCCATTTTTTAATGGGGTTATTTGATTTTCTGAAGTCCACCTTCTTGAGTTCTTTATATATGTTGGATATTAGTCCCATATCTGATTTAGGATAGGTAAAGATCCTTTCCCAATCTGTTGGTGGTCTTTTTGTCTTATTGACGGTGTCTTTTGCCTTGCAGAAACTTTGGAGTTTCATTAGGTCCCATTTGTCAATTCTCAATCTTACAGCACAAGCCATGGCTGTTCTGTTCAGGAATTTTTCCCCTGTGCCCATATCTTCAAGGCTTTTCCCCACTTTCTCCTCTATAAGTTTCAGTGTCTCTGGTTTTATGTGAAGTTCCTTGATCCACTTAGATTTGACCTTAGTACAAGGAGATAAGTATGGATCGATTCGAATTCTTCTACACGATAACAACCAGTTGTGCCAGCACCAATTGTTGAAAATGCTGTCTTTCTTCCACTGGATGGTTTTAGCTCCCTTGTCAATGATCAAGTGACCATAGGTGATCCAGCAATACCTCTCCTGGGCATATATCCAGAAGATGCCCCAACTGGTAAGAAGGACACATGCTTCACTATGTTCATAGCAGCCTTATTTATAATAGCCAGAAGCTGGAAAGAACCCAGATGCCCCTCAACAGAGGAATGGATACAGAAAATGTGGTACATCTACACAATGGAGTACTACTCAGCTATTAAAAAGAATGAATTTATGAAATTCCTAGCCAAATGGTTGGACCTGGAGGGCATCATCCTGCGTGAGGTAACCCAATCACAAAGGAACTCACACAATATGTACTCACTGATAAGTGGATATTAGCCCCAAACCTAGGATACCCAAGATATAAGATACGATTTGCTAAACACATGAAACTCAAGAAGAATGAAGACTGAAGTGTGGACACTATGCCCCTCCTTAGAATTGGGAACAAAACACCCATGGAAGGAGTTACAGAGACAAAGTTTGGAGCTGAGATGAAAGGATGGACCATGTAGAGACTGCCATATCCAGGGATCCACCCCATAATCAGCATCCAAATGCTGACACCATTGCATACACTAGCAAGATTTTATTGAAAGGACCCAGATGTAGCTGTCTCTTGTGAGACTATGCAGGGGCCTAGCAAACACAGAAGTGGATGCTCACAGTCAGCTAATGGATGGATCACAGGGCTCCCAATGGAGTAGCTAGAGAAAGTACCCAAGGAGCTAAAGGGATCTGCAACCCTATAGGTGGAACAACATTATGAACTAACCAGTACCTTGGAGCTCTTGACTCTAGCTGCATATGTATCAAAAGATGGCCTAGTCGGCCATCACTGGAAAGAAAGGCCCATTGGACTTGCAAATTTTATATGCCCCAGTACAGGGGAACGCCAGGGCCAAAAAGGAGGAGTGGGTGGGTAGGGGAGTGGGGGTGGGTGGGTATGGGGGACTTTTGGTATAGCATTGGAAATGTAAATGAGCTAAATACCTAATAAAAATGGAAAAAAAGTCTGGCTCTCAGTGAAGGTAGAGAAGTGAAGGATCTCCCAGCCTGTAACACACAGACAGGAGATAATGCATTGAGCAAACCAGGAAAGGTTGCTACATCTGCACTGTGGACAGCAAACACAAGGCTGGACTACGAGAGAAATTTAGTTGCCTGTTCCGAGAAGAACATTCATACCTGTTTGCTTTTGCTGACAGATCTCTTTGTTCTTTCTCTATGATATAGTCCAGTAGGTGACAACTTGGTTTAAACTCTCAAAACAATGCTGACTAAAACAAATTTTGAGAATTGAATACAGACTTGTGTGTTGGCAGTGAGAATTAATCTGCTGAAAGTTTCAGACAAATGTTACCACATATTCACTTGTGGGATAAATTTGTTGAAATTCTATTGTAAACCTATTTCAAAGAGATCTAGTACAATGAGTTGTGTCGTGGAATTTGTAGAAATACTAACTAAATGCTTTCAACCTCACCTTCTCCTAAGCATATGCTAAGCGAATGAAGAAAACAATTTATGCGTCTAGAATCTGAGAATTGCTTGAGAGAACATAGTAATTGGAAGCTTTGAAAAAAAATCTAGCCAAATCAACCCAATGTACTGACATTTGTCATGCTAGTTCTTATAATTTAGTTCTCATAACAAAGATTAGACCTGTATATCAAGTTAGAACAGGGACCAAAAAATAAGTAGTGCAATTAGTCGACAGGGACATGGCAGCAGGCATGCTATTTTCTTGCTGTCACTTCATGTCACTCCAGCTTTTCTGAGACAGTGGCATGAGGACCGGGCAGGTCTGTGTGTTTTTACAAGTGACTGTCCTGTCAGTCTTGGGCAAAGGGGACCTCAGACTCCAGTTGGAACACAGCTTTGGGTTTCTCCTCTGTGTCAAATCAGTCATTTCCTGTTTAGTGTGAGTTAACAGTTACTTTGAAGAAATCTTTTTTTTTTTCTCCTGAGTCATCTCACTTGATAATGTCAGCCATGGGCTTACTGGGACATGTTGTATTGTCAATCTGTGATTCTCACTTTGGGCCATTTCTGTTGCTTGTGTCTCTTCTACTTTCAATTTCTCTTTGGTCGCTTTCCCCTATTTTGGGAGAATTCGGTCCACGTGCAGAGAAATATTATAGGTTGATCTCAGCAGGATGTGTGAGAAAGAGACCTTGGAAACAGGATGAAACTTGGAGTGTCATAATTCTATTTGCAGAGACTTGATCCTTGCTTACATGGACTGATCACAGTTGCTGAAAAAAATAACTCCGTGATATTTTCATGGATTCAGCCATATGGCATCGCCCTACCTGAACCACCATTCTGTTTTCTCTTCCAGACACTGAGGAATGCAATATGGACATCCCGTCTGACTACACAGTATACAAACTCTTTACCTAGTGTTGCAGATGGGTTTCATATATCCAAAGGGCTGTTTATTAATGTGGATATTTTTTCTCTTGCTTATTTACATATTGCTCAGTAGCCTGCCTACAACACAGGATAAATTTGCATGCATGTCATGTCTCAGGAGTAAAGCATACTCCTACACAGTAGGCCATGTCATTCCACATAGAGGCGAGTGATTTCGGGGGGGGGTGTCTCTGTTTCTATGTGCGGTGGGGACAGTGCCACAAAAGTACTCTTCACAAATCAAGCTGTTCAAAGCACTCTCTACAACGGATTGAGAGTTCTGGACAAATGTAAGGAAGTGTTTAAATATTGGAGAGTGTAGGATATGTTAAAGTGGAACCTAGTGGAAAAGATAGATGCAAGAAGTGAAACTCTTGGAACAAGATGGACTAAGGAATATTCTTGGATTTGCTGTTCAATATCAGGTGCAATATTAGAACATACTTAATTTGAATGATTTCATCTATAAATTGAAAAATAACTTATATCTTGCAAAGTTGCAGGGACTTGATACTATGTATGATTCATTTGAAGTGATGTTAAAATTAGTTTAGAATCGATGCTTATACATTATGGGTACATAAGTTTTAATATTGACAGAATGTAAAGACTTTACCTTATTATTTATTCATAATTAGGTTGTGTTCACATAGATTTTTAGGTGAAAGCAGATGTGAGCACATGGGTGTCAATGAACAAATGTGAGAGCATGGAAGCTCGAGCTAAATGTCAGCTTCCTTCTTCAGTTGCTCTTGTTTTGCAAGACACAGACTTTCACTGGGACCCGAGGCTCGCTGATTGGCTAGACTGACTGTCTAGCAAGCTTTAGGATCCATATGCCTCTACTTCTCCATGACAAGATTATAGATATGTGCCAATGGCCATTTTTTTTTTAATGTGCATGCTAAGAATCTGAACTCGGGTACTGTGCTGGTCAGTTTTTGTAAACTCGACAAAAAGTAGAGTCACTTGGAAAGAGTGGCCTGTGGGAATGTCTATAGGTTATATTTTGATTAATTTTAGGACTGGAGGACCTAGCCCATGGTGGGCAGTGCTTAACCAGGAGCAGCTGGTTCCGGAGTATAAGTATAAGCTAAAAGAAGCAAGTCTGTAAACAGCATTCTTCCGTGTTTTGTTTCAGTTCCTGCCTTCAGAATCCTTCCAGGAGCTCTTGCCCTGGCTTCCCTCAGTAATGGGCTGTAACTAGTAAGATGAAATAAACCCTTTGGACCCTGAGATGCTTTCAGCCAGTATTCTATCACAGCAAAAGAGAAGCAAACTAGTACAGGAATCCATGCTGAGTGAGGGTCAGTGCTGTGATGGGTCTGATCGTGTTGTTTGGGGGAGGGCTCTAAAAGCCTTTGGAACTTTAGACGTGAAGCTCACAAATCATTATAAGCTATTGCTGGCGAGCTTTGTTGCTAACAGCTTTGAGAGACATTCAAACAATGGAAAGCTGGATTGTGAAGCTTCAGAAGGAAGTTTGAGAATCATCCAAAGACTCTATTCGGGTTGTATGCATGATATTTTGAATTAAGTGTCTGTAGTTTAGGATTAGCTAAGGCTGAGTCATGGACTGAGATTAGAAGAGATCAGTATTACTTAAATTAAACCTGAGAACTTTGCTCTACTTAGACAGGTGGTATGAGCAGCATCATTGAGGATATATAACCTGGGAAGAATTTCCTTGAGGTCAGCACACAGAAGTTGTGGTCCAGGAGAACCAAGGCTATACCTCAAACTGATAGAGGAACTTGATAATGTACAAAAGCTCCTACATGTTCCTGGTTTTGAAGGTTTGAGGAAGCAATGGGGTGAAAATGAGGCTTAGTACCATGTGGAAGTATTGGGGTCCCAACAAGGAAGGGTCCAGGGAGCTTTTGCTGAAGGTGAAAACACACTAGATCCATGGAATGACCATGAAAGACACAGTGGGTCTTAAGTAATACTAGTATAAGCTTATCAGACAAACTATGTGTGTTGCTGTCTCTAGAGCTGCAGGATTTGGGTTACCCAAGCCCTTTTGAGCTCAGAATATAACAAGTGACTCCTACATACTGCCTTTGCTTTTCCTTAAGTGTGATTTTGGTTTTGTTTAAGTGTGAGTTTTTTATGCCTTTGTTCTTCCCTTGGGGGAAAGCATTTGTGTTGTTTTGATTGTGCAGGAGCCCATGGTGAAGAGAATTAGATATTTTAAAAAGAATGAACTTTTAAAGTGTTGAACATTTGTAAAGACTGCGGATTTTTAAGATTATACTGTGTCTATACTGTGTTGTAAACGTGACATCTTATAGGCAAATAAGAAAGAAAATGTTATGTTTTAATAGAAATGTATCTGAGTATTGAATAGACAAGGGGTGAATTGTGCTCATAATTTTTGGTTAACTTGTCACAGTTTTAGCCACCTGGGGAGAAGGTCCCAAGCTGAAGGATTTCCTCCACCAGATTAGCTTGTGAGCATGTCACTGGGCACACTTTTATTTTTTTTAAATTACTGATTGCTGTTCGGGGGCCTAGCAAACTGTACAATGCTACCACTGAGAAAGCAGTTCTTGCTTATGAAATAGGCAATCTTAGAAGGCCCTTGGGGAGCAAATCAGAAATCAGCATTTCTTCATATTCTGTGCTTCAGTTCCTGCTTTTCAGTTCCACATTCCTGGACTGAAGACCAGCACTGGCTTCCATGCATGATGGAAAGAAAAAAAAACCTGGAAGATGAATTAAATCTTTACCTCCTCAAGTTGCTTTTGTTTGGTGTTCTGTCAGAGCAAACAAAAAGCAAATTAGGGCAGCGTGGTACCTACTATACTCATAGCCATATTCTCCAGCTGAAAAATTAAAATGATTTTACTAACAGAGGTTCTTGAAGGCTATATTCCTAGTACTTTTGGAAATGTCTGATAAGTAGTAGATCAATTCATTTTTGTTTCATCTACTATAAAAACAGTGATCTATATGAAAAGCATTTAATGCACTTTAATAGTTACTCATATTTATGGAGATGGAGTTGGAATCTTACAGACGATTTCTGGATAATTTTCTGGTAGAAAAAGAAATTAAACATGAAGGGGATTTAGATTTTTTTCCCACTCCCTGTTTGCTTCACAATTTCTTAGCTTAGAAGTGGAAAACTAATGTGGGGGGAAGAGACTCCCAAAATAAGAGTACAGAAACATTATTCAAGTGTTTTCTTCCTTTGCATAGATTCCTCTCATTTCCTGGAATGCCATCCTGCCTAAGAACAGTTACTGTGATTCTTTTATTATCTACTAAAAAACTGCATACTGCTTAGTCAGTATCTTGGGCATAACAGTTATCCAGGGTTTATTAAACAGTCTTCTCTTTGCATTAAATACTAGATAATTTATACTAATGCTTACTTCATCCTTTCCTTGCCCTTGGAATTATGAAGACTATATTTTGTATTATTTGTACATACAAAAGTTTTTATTTCTGTATTTATTTTAAGTGTTAGCAAAAATATTTTATTTTTTTTTCTTTTTGGATAGATTCTACTTTTACTTATTTGGTTACATGGTTATAAGGAAATTTACATTGGTTACAAGGAAACTTGCTCTAAATTTTCAATCAACTTACTTTGGCTGTCCAATCTATCTAGTGCTATGCTGGTGCTTTGCTGCTGTAAAATTACTGAGCCTGTAAGATATCTATAGGAAGAAGACATTATCACAGCACACTTTGTGGGAAGAATGTATATTATTTTCTCAGAAGTTATTTCCTTCACTTCTATCAGAAAAAACTCCCAGATGGAAGGCCTAACACAGAGGCACACACTCTTGCTATCTGATGGCACACTGAAATCCTGACTCTACAACACAGAGCAAGATGGTATGACCGCATAGCTGTCTGCAGCAACACTGGTATGCACCTTATGTCAGGATCCCCAATTTCCACTTCAATGCCAATGCATTTGGGAAGCCTATGGTCTAAATCTGTTATCCCTGTTCATTTAGAAGTTAGTGTAGTTCTAAACTGTGCCAACTCTAGTGTGAGCATGATGAGAAACAATAAACAAAATCACAAGTCAGTCTTAAAGCCAATTGATATCTTGAACTGCAGCTAGAGTAAAAGGTCAGGAGAATCGGGATTTCTCATTTTTCCTCAGCTGCTGTGACAGCAACATTTCTAGCAATAGAGTTCAGCTATTAAATGGTAAACCAGAAACATGAAGAGGGACTTAGTGAAGGGACAGGATCTCAGGCTTTTGCCTCCTTCTGGTCTTGAGGCTGTGTGACATTGGGGAGACTTCTCAACCTTCATGTTTCCTTAAGGAGAATATAAGGGAGGGAGATAATTGATGAGATAATTGTGACCTTCTTCATATTGCCAATATGTTATATAAACTTAATATGTTAATTCACAGGGCTAATTTATGTGAAACAAATCACTTAGTCTGCTTGAAGTCATAGCAATATCTCAGTAGTTTTGTTTGTAGTTATGTGGCAGATTATATCAGTGAAAACCCCTGACATAGGTGCTCACATTTTTTATCTATATATTCCAACACATTTGAAAGGATCATATATTACTAAGAGTTGTCTCTGAGTTTTAGGGAAAACAAGGAAAAGCACTTCTACAGAAAATAGGTTTTAGGAAAATCTTTACTGTGAATTAAAAAAATATTAACTATCTGAAAAATACCATCAGCAATATAATCATAATTCATGCCTCTTGATAGAGTCCTGGCACGCATGTGGCTCGTCTTTCTATAGCAACATGTTGACAACAGAGCAATAATGATGTTTAATTCAAACAATCTTTTTATGGCAGGCAGGATGTGAGAAATATTTTTGATACATTCATCATGTTTTTATGTTCCAGGATCATCTTGCAAAAGCAGACTAAAATCTTTCTGAAATGTGTGGTCCTTAGATTTGAGCTGCTAGAATATTATGACTCCCTTTGTCTTCTATTTTGTGATTTTGCCAGTAGTTGAAACATGGAGAACAATAGCATGTACATGAATAGAATTGAGCCTCAGCGAAGGTGTAAAGATAGTGAAAGCTGACAAGAGACGAGCACTAATGAGCAAAAATAATCGCTTTAAACCCTTGCGTTAGATATTTGTATACCTATATCTTTGTGTCACTGAAGGTTTCAGAAAGAACAAACACTTTATTCAAATGAAACTGATTATTTCACTAATGCCTACGTGCAAGTTATTTAAGCTTCCCTGGAGAGTATTTAGTAGATATCTGAAATAAATGTTGATCCTCTGATCTTTATGGAGCCCACACTCATATTAAAACATAACAGAATCTCGATTATACTTTTAAAGTTATTTATTGATTTATTTGTGCATTTTTCTACATATAATATGCCTCTTGATTTAAAACCCATCATTAGCAACCTTCACCCCAAACCAATTGATGCATCAAAATGACCTGTCACTACATATAAGAAGGTTGCTTAGAAGTTCAGTTGAATATGGGAACTTTCAAGTTGTCTCAGAAAGTCTCTCCAATTTCTTTACCGTTCTTAGTACATAGAGCCTCCTTTTCTTTGTCAACCACGTTCTCTTCCTTTCCCTCAAGCCCTTGATGCTGTCATTTCATGTGTGTGTGTGTGTTTTCAGCATACCAGCCATGATAAAATGATTTGAAAAAAATTGTGTCTGCACCAAAAAGAAAGAAGTGTTCCCTGTTACCTTTCTCTAAAACAGTGCAGATTAACAATAGTTTGCATGTCATTTACATTTTATTTGGTATTGTAAGTAATTGAGAGATGAAGTATATAGGAGGGCATGCATGTTATATGCAAATTACTACACCATTTATGGGTTCTTGAGCTTTGGGGGGATCAGGACCAAAGCACCAAGTACACAAAGTGACTTTGCTACTCACTCGGAGTTAGCAGTCCAGTTTCCCCTTCTTGTCAATCTTCTGACTGGGCTACACATTTAGCTGATGCTGAAAGGTGAACAGGATTAGTGCCAATGTCACTTATATTTTAATATATTTCAATGTTAAGGACCTTTAATTCTTAGCCTCACCTGACTGAGTCTTTGCCCCATTTTACTCTCAGCCTAAAACTGCATCTTACAGTGAAAAAAGTTATTGCAATTGACTGGTTAAAATCAATTATTTTCATTGAAAAACAGAATCTTTACAGAAAATCTTTTTTTTTTCAGAAATGACTTATTTACTTCCTCTTGTCTATATGGTCCCACTAACTTTATTTTTACTTATGTATGGCTATCTCAGACTTCGCTAAATCCTGTAACTGACACATATAAGGTAAAAGAATTTTCTTCGTTCCTTGTCAGTATATTGGGAGATTCTGCCAAAAAGAGCAATTGCTCCTCTCTATCCTTTAAGCAGGGTCCAGTCACTCTCACAGGTGAGGGTCACCCGGCCACATTCCCAGTTCCCATCTTCGCTGCTCTATGATCCAGCTGCAGCTTGCCTCCAAGCATATCTTTCTTCTTCATGGTAATGATCAGCATATCCTGACTTATGGTGTTTCACCTATCTCTGATACCACTGGGCAGTTTCCAGTTGTCTTCATTATTGGCTACTTGTGGTAGTCTCAGTGTATCAGTGAAATGGCCTTGCTTTCACTGTAAAGAATTTTGCTAGGTTAGGTCCTTGACAATTGGTTGTTTTTTCCAGACAACACAGAGCCCAAAGTCCTCCTTTATCATGCCCTGTGTCTAATCTCTGTCCGTTGAGAAGGTGCTGAAGTTGCCTAGCAAATGCTGCTTTGAATTGCAAGAACACTTTTCTTCTTTTGAACCTAGTTGATGTCTGTAATCTGGCTTCTAGATCATGTCTTTTTAGTCAATACGACATATAGTATATGCTTGAAATCTCCTCAAAGACTGGCTTCAAGTTCTCACCCCACAGTCCTCTCGAATGGCACGCTCTCAATCAGAGGATGTGGCTGCTGACCTCTGCTAAAGTTATATAAGCAGATAAGAAGGCTCTGACTTATGTGTCAACTCTGGCCTAAATAAATCATGTGACACCCTGTCTCTTCTTTTGGTCAGACTGATTTATTTATTCAGAGAGCAGAGCAAAGGAAGATCTTTCTTTCCACCAGTAGTCTAAATATTATGTAAGTAAAGATTCCTCCTTTGTGACTAACTTGCAGAAAGTGAATGGTAGGTAGGGCATGGAGGGTTTGCCCGATTCTGTATTTCCATTATACACTCATGGTCAGTTGACAGGATGTGGTGAGCAGAATTCATCCTCTATTGGCGAGGCCAGATGAGAAAAGAAATGAAGGGCTTTAGGCATGATAAATGCTAAGTTAAAAAAAAAAGAAGTAAGAGAATGATAAAATTCTGTCGCATTATAGGTCGTAAATTGCACATAGAAGTTAAGACACATTCTTTGAACATGAGATTTTGAATAAAGACAGAAACCAGAGATTTTCTCAGATACCCTCTGAGAGCTTTATTATTACCATAATAAATAAAGATAATGGGGGTGCATACACCAAGACTAAATAAAGTATGAAATTAATATCAATATTCCACTATTCTAATGGGAATCACTGAAAATTTGAAAGTTAAAAAATAATATTTCATTATCTTGTTAAAGAAAAAAGCATCTTCTATACCTCAAGTTTTTTGTTGTTGTTGTTTGTGTGTTTGTTTGTTTGTTTATTTTTTTGTAGAGAAACTAGAGTTTATCCAATTTCCATGTTTGGCCTCTGAGCTACAGTAGAACCCCCCCAAAAGGGAAGTACAGGAAACAATTATTTTCATGTGTCAAGATCTTGTTTCTGAGAAGGAAGGGTGATACTCAGTTTCAAATGCTAAAGATGCAATTTAGATGTTGGGGTGAAATTAGAGGTTCCATGGCAGAAGACATGTATGTAGTCTCCCATATTCATTACAAAACTTTTCTTTCTTTCTTTTTTAAAAACTTAAAACTTTATATTTATTTACATTCCAAAAGTTGCCCCCTTTCTGACCACCCCCTTTCCAAATTCTTCCGCCTATCCCTTCCTTCTTGGCCTCAGAGAGGGTGCTCCTCCACCCATCCACCACTACTGCACCCCACCAGCATCCTCTTCCCTGGGGCATCAAGTTTCCACAAGATTAAGCATATCCTCTCCCACTGAGGCCAGACAAGGCATAGGCAGTTCCTGCTACACATGTACCTGGTTCCCTGGAGTATGTCATGTTGTATGCTCCTTGGTTTTGAGCTTAGTCTCTGGGAGCTTTGAGGAGTTCAGTTAGTTGACACTGTTCTTCCTATATGGGGTAGCAATCCTCTTCAGGTCCTTCAGTCCTTCCCCTAAATCTTCCAAATGGGTCTCTGACCTCAATCCAATGGGTAGCTGGGCCGGTCTCTGGATGACCTTTCAGGCTCTGCTCCATTTTTATCTCTTCATTTCCTTTAGACAGGAACAATTCTGGGTTAAACATATTGAAAATGGGTAGGTGACTCCTTCCTTCAACTGGGGCCATGTCTATCTACAGGACATGGTCTTTTCAGGTTACATCACCTCACTGTTAGGGATTTCCGCGACTACTCTTGCAAAACTTTCTGATAGTTTACTTTTAACATATTTGTTAATAACAAATAAAAACAATATAAAATGTAGCAATGTATGAATTAATTAAGTGTGGTGTTATATAAATTAATGAGTGAACTGATGCTTAGCCCCCTCTCCACTCATTCGCATCGCATAGTAATGACATATTGTGTATGTTTGATAGCAGTTAAATACATACTAGTCTACTAGTGAGATATTGGCACAAAATGAGGCAAATAATGTCATTGTTCTGCAAAACTTTTCTTATCAGCATTCTATAAAATATATGAGAGTTGATAGTTCACACACTATGTAATTTTATGATCCAAAATTGATAATGCTAAGTAATAAGTGATCTATTTAGATGTTTATATTTTATAATAAAATGTTGATAAGTACAGTTAAAACATCAGAGTGACTCCTCTCAACATAGATTTGGAAGTTCTAAAACTTTAATTTACTTGACTAGAAACTGTCAAGTCGTTGACTCTGTTTCTTCAAAATTACTTTTTTTCCCACCTGGGCTAAAGAAAACTCGTGAGTTTATTGTATACAATGTCATGTACATATAATAATGTCATGAATAGTTAGAAATACTTAAGTTGAAATCAATAACATTTCAACAAATCTCTTTGCTTCGTGAATGCCTTTATTCATTGAAGTATCTTCTTGCTAGCTGTTCTGGTGACTTAGAAGACAGTGTTGTGCATTGATGATAACGTGCCTCATGTTGTGCTTCTGTAACGTAATCGGTGCTTCAAGCTGAGAAACCATGGTGGGATAGTGGACAGCATTGTGTCATAAAATTGGTACCAGTTGCACTCTCTTGGCAGGCTACATGTTGGTATGTACTCTGATAACTGATAGTATAGTAATGTAAAAAAAAAAAAAAAAAAAAAAAAAAAAAAAAAAAAAACAGAGAAAAATCTCCCAGGACTTCTGAATAGACAATATTTCTGCCCTCACTCTGCTAGCCATTGAATTGTGTTTGGTTTCTGCCAGACCTCCCCCACCAATATATTTCCTTGTTCAATGATCCTGCACATCTGTACATATTTGAAGTTTACTGCCCAATAGTATTGTACTATGTGTCAGCTCTTCCACCAACTTTCCAATTCACACCGTTACTTATTTTTCTAAACTTAGCAATAGTATTCCAGGATTCTTGATCAGTTCTTGAATGGAATTGTCTCTAAAATAGATGTGCAAATGTGTAAATCTTTCAGACATATAAATATTTCATACCTATTACTCAATGATGATATATCCTTTATTTATGGCATACTTATTTTGAGTGTTAAACTTCATGAAACAACTTTCTGTATGAATTATGTAACACACTCTTCTCCTTTAACCTCTAAAAACCACAATACTAGGGTTCCTGAAATTGAGACCTTCTTGGACTGTTGGGAGAAACTCCACTTTTCACAATATATATTTTTCCTTTACATATTGCTTTTATGAATTTGATAATACTGGCTTATAAACACTTATGACAATGAAACTTACCTGTGTGCACATCACTTACTTATTTTAGTTGAAGAGTCACAAAATTGTATATAATGACTTTGAAGGTTTCCTTCTATCTTTAGTGTCCTTTTGTAATTCATAAAGATACATTAATAACCTATTCCTTCAAGACTTGACCATTTTTATTTATTTTACTTTCTTAATGAGTGCTTTAAGTTTTGCCATTTGTCTATTATCTTGTTGTTATCTATTGCTCCCAGAATCAAATCCATACTCACATAATAAGCTTATCTTTAGTTTAAACATAAATATAATATTCTCTTATCTATCTTTTTTTTAATTTTTTTTAAAAAGATGCATCATTGTCCCATCCAGAACAGTGCATTCTGGGAGGAGTGAGATTTACATTTATTTTTGTGACCACTTTAGTTTCTGTCTTGCTGGTGGATTTTCTCAAGAGCCTGCCAGTTCCTGGTTATCTTTTCATTTGTAAATGAGGTTCTAGGTTGAACACTTCTGGTATCTGAAACAGACTTTCAAGATATCTGTAGACAGCGGAGCAGATGCTAATGGAAAATGAAAGCCTTTTGTGTCATTTCACACTTCTTACTCTCCAGTTATGAGAACAACCAGGCCCAGGGCAGTTTGAGTGAAATGAGAGAGGGTAAAACTTATCTATCTCTTCCTCCCACTCCAAAAATATTTTGTTCTTAAGATTGACAGAAGTTTGTGGTGAACTAGCTCCCTTATCTTTGTTTGAGGTTGAAAACCTATACAATTTCAATGATGTAAGTTAAATTTTCTTTGCTTTCCTTAATGATTCAGTTAGCAGTCATTCTAATATCCACATGATGTTCTCATTTAAGTTTATACACCAGACCTAGGCTTTTGCTCATTCAGAGGAACTTAAGCAGTGTTCATATTCTTGTTTTCTTTGATGTTGACTCATTAACTTACTTTCTAAATTTGTTAGTGTAAAGTTTGGCTCATGGGGCATGTACAAAAGGAGACATACTAAATGCAGCATGATTTTATAGAGAAATTAAGGGAAACAATGATTCCAATTGAATTCCTAAGCTGGTTTGATCAGGTACAAACCAGAGCTGACCACAGTGGAGAAATCACACTGTATGGCACCTTTGTGTCAGAGCAGTAAGCAGCACCTCATGTCACGTGGCACCCAGGCACTTGTCTTTTGTCTTTTCATTGTTAACCTAGGAAGGGACTTGAGGGGAGGCTTGCAGTTCATCTGACATCACTACAACTCATCTTCCGATGACTGTAAATGTGGCTGGACAGAGCAACTTTAAGACCTTTCTGCCAGTTCTCTGTGAGGTTCTGCACAAGCCACACTGTGTCTCTAGTGATTCACAGTCATTGTAGTCAAGTTATTAAATTTCTCCTTGAGTACAGGAGGATTATGAGCAATTTGGCACACAACTCTCAAATACTAGCCTTAAACTATTGGATCTCTCTTTGGCTTCTCACCATTCTGTTCCACTGAGATGAGGTCTCTTCTAGTAAGTTCCCAAATCTTCAAATAAACCACAAACACCTAGATCATGATTACTATCAGATATATTTCCTTTGTCATAGTTGTATGTGCCTCTTATTATTAAAAAATGCAACAGCAACAACTTAAAAGAAGAATGATTCCTCTTGACTGAGTTACTGTGACAGAAAAATATGAAAGTGGAAGTAAGAGATGGGAGGTCATATTGTGTATCTTGGGCTAAAGAGAGAAGAATACGGCAGCTCATAAGATATTTTCATCCCTTTACTCTTTATTTCAGTCTGGGAGCCCAGCTCATGTTTAGGAAAGTTTACTCTTAAACTTCAGGTACCCAGTAGTGTATCTCCTAGGTATTTCTAACATAAGATAAAATAAAATAAAAAGATTAACCATCATAGACTGCAATCAGTTTGCCTTGGCAAACTTAAAACAAAACAGAAGAAATAATATAAAACAATAAATAAACATGTTTTGCCTTTAGAAACTATGGAAGATGGGTAGAAATACGTGTTTTTATTATTTTCTAGAGTGTAAAATATACACATAGTTATGTTATGCATAAAATATCTCAAGGAGAAAATGTATCAAGGAGAAAATATCTTATTCTAGAATCTCTCCTTACTAAAAATGAAGTTAATTTTCAAAGTCACATGAAATTAATAGTCAATTAATAAGTTTATGTAAATGAAGGTTTGTTTATATGTTACACATTGAGAATTCTGTAACTTTCCTCATTTTATTTTCTTTTTTTTCCATTTTTTATTAGGTATTTAGCTCATTTATTTTCTAACTCCATATTAAACCTGATAATTATTCTCCTTTAAATACACTTCTGATATGAACATTACTAATTTGAAAGGAAAATAAGTGAAGTTTTCAGTCTAGCATGCTAACCTATATTAAAGTGATCACAGATTTGGCGGGGGGAGAGGGGCAAGGATTTACATATCGAACCGTAGAAGACATCTGGGTAGAACAGGGAACAGAGACTGAATGGCTTTGCTGTCAGAGTTTCTTCCTTCTTATTCAGTTCAATATTAAGAATGCTGCCTATGTTCTTGATGAATTTCCCACCATCAATTAATCATCTCTGGAGAAGATATCATAAACCCACATAAAAGTAGACGTAATCCTCAAGATATTTCTTATTCCAGTCAAGCTGACAATTGAAATTAAGTAGGACATGTTACTGTTTATCAGGTGAAAATGCCTACCTGCCTTCCATCCCTGATCTCTTTTCAAAACTCAAATTCAGGAAGTCATTGACTTCATAAAACTTTCAGTGGCCTCCCACAACAGAGATTCTTTGAAGTGACCTCTGTGCCTCTGAACAGATGTCAGGAACACACAGTTAATTGACCACCAGCAGTAACTCTGAATTCATCAGTCCACTTAAATCTTCCTTCCCTTAAGAGATGTCTCCTGCCATTTAATCACAACCATGGAGATATTAACACAAATCCTTGTAGAAAAGGATTACATAGTGATAGTTTACAAATGTTAGCATTTATTAGCATCACATAATCAAACAGTTATGTCTTCCTCTTGCCATCTCTCACCATACAAAGCAAATGCCCTTAAGGATATAGCTCTGTCATCTAGTGATCATTTTATCTTGTTTGTTCTATTTTAGTCCCCTTATTTTCACCTTGGAGAAAATAATTATTTTTATTATCATTGGAGCCGAGTCTCAACAACAGAAACAGGAATTTAAACCATGAACAAAAAATGTCAATAAAGGGAAAGAAGAGAAAGGTTACGAAAGCCTCCATCTTGAGCAGTGCATTTACCCACATTGCTGTGATTTTAATTATAAACTGAACTCCCAGGATTCATTTGTGATCAAACTCAACATTAAAAATAGCATCAACAACTTTTTGCTGATTGTCTTTGGTCCAGATTCTTTCAAGAATGGTAAGTCTGATAGGATAATTATAGTTCCGACTAAGTAACTCAATTGATAGCATAACGCACTAAATGAAGACAGGAAGGGGAAAGGAGAGGGGTTTAAATACTTTTTTTCCTTCCTTACATTTTTTTTTTTGTATTTCTAATGACGCTCTATTTTTCATCTCCCAAGACACCTAGTCCTTCCTAGAAACTTGACTGTCATTGTAGTACCTGCAGAGTGATACCACTAACAGACCTGGCTGCGTGTTTCCGAGCAAGAACAGCTGTGCAACAGACTGTCTGCACAGTCCCCATTTCGAGATGCAGCTCAGTTCCCTGACACTGAGGCAGCACCGCACCAGCTGGCTCTGCTCGGCGCACTGCTATTCCTGGATGATTTACCTGTTCTCGGTCCTGTCACCTTACTGTTGCTGCCATCTAATTAAAATTTTCGTTCCTGGATTCACTCTGCTACAAATTTGCAATGCTCTCTGTGTTCTTCCTGAGTCTAAACTGGCCATTTTTACTTTTATGATACATGATTTATTTTTAAATTTATACAAGATGCTTGATTATTTATTTGTGGTATATTTTAGCTCTCTTGTGGAGTCTCGATCAGAGTAATCCTCTTCTAATGTATTCATATAGCGTAAAGATCTAAATTTCCTAATCAAAATCATGTCAGCAAAAGTAGAACTGCTCTTGGGATAACATTTTAGTCTAGAAAATGATTTTCCTTTAAAAAGGATTCAATGGACATGATGACATAAAAAGAAGTGGCAAAATTACACACAATCAGTTCACATAATCAAAACAGCAATGTTTTGTATTCAGTAAGGATTTCTTTTCTACTGTAATAAATGGAACAAAATAGTCTTTTTGGAAATCTGCAACTGTGTTACGGCTACAAATGCAGTATGACTAGCTTTCTATAGAATTAAGGAAGTGGATTTTCAAAACTTCAGAACAAAGAGTCCCTTTGAGACATGATCCCAAAATATGTGGTTTGATAATATCTTATCACTGATGAAAATACTTAACTTAAAGGTTATTAGAGGCGCTATTAAACTAACACGTGTTTATTTTAAAAATAGGAGAGTTTATGGAAGTACATGGAAGTGTTTCATTTTAATCACTAGTTCATCAAGAAGAGATAATGTGTGACCTTAAGGAGTATTTCTGGATTACCAAAGAAAGCTGTTCCTGTTTTGTAAGTTGCATAGATGTCCTTTGTGCATATGTATGTCAGAATGGTATTTTTCCTTTATTTTATAAAGCGAGCTGATTTTCTCAGAAATATTCTACTACTGTGAAAAAAGGAATTGTGTATAGCATATTTTTATTATTCCATAGCCTCTCTATTTTATAAAAATAACTAACCAAGGACTTCACGTAAACCGAGTGAACATCAGTGATTGCCGTGTGGGCCACAAGATTAAAGGAACTTCCTCTTTCAGAGGTGAAATGATAGTCATTTCTATTATCTAAACGGCAATAACCAAAGCAGTTAACATGAACTAGAGTGCACAGATACGACAAATAGCCTGCTTTTTTAATTAAAATATATTTTGATTTATAATCATAAATTAACATATGAAATTATCTTGGTTATACAATCACTTCCTACTCAATAATCATATGAGACTTTGGTCTTTTCTACAGTTTTGTTGGGAGGAACTTGATTTATGCTGTATACGTCTTCAATCTTCGTGGTGAACTGCAGGCTATTCTGGGATCATTATAACATGATTGTAGTACTGCCATAGCTAAGCAACATTAGGAGAGTCAAAGAACCACAGCAGACCCGGCGTTGACAAAGCGTTGATGGCATCTCTTGGTTGTTTGGCTGCCTCAATCGCATAAGCTGTCATATCCTCAACCCGGGACTAGGCAGGCCACACCTACGTACTTTTCTTTTTATAAAGATTTATTTATTTTATTTATATGAGTGCACTGTCACAGTCTTCAGGCACACCAGAAGAGGGTATCCCATTACAGATGTTTGTGAATCACCATGTGTTTGCTGGGAATTGAACTCAGGGCCTCTGGAAGATCAGTTAGTGCTCTTAACCAAGGTCTTGTGAAGGCTCGATGCCCCAGTGTAGATGAATGTCAGGATGGGGAGGTGGGAGCATGTGGGTGGCTGGGGGAGCACTCACACAAAAGCAGGGGGAGGGGTGATGGGATAAGGAGTTTTTGGAGGGGAAACAGGAAAGGGGATAACATTTGAAATGTAAATAAAGAAAATATCTAATGAAAGAAAGAAAGTTTTCTCCATGAGCCTCAATGGCACCAATACACTTCAGAACCCCACCGGGAAGTAAGATATTTTCTAAGGGACATTTGCTGAGCTTCTCATGTCACAGAAACTCTTCCAATTTCAATCCACAGATGACTCAAGCAAAGGAGACTTATCCCCTTAGTTGAAACAAGCTTCCAAGATTCATAGTAGCTTGGATTTTAGAAACTGAATAGATGACTCAGAGGTTAAGAGCACCTGCTGTTCATGTAGTTGACCCTAGTTCAGTTTCCAGCACCCAAATGAGAACTCACAACCCTCTATAACTACAGTTTCAGGATATCTGATTCTCCCTTCTGCCTTCTGACAGAATCAGACAAGCACATAATGTGGTACATCAGGCAAAACACTCATATCATATATTACATGCATGTCTGGTGACTGTGGAGATAATTAATACCATTGGATTCCTGGAAACAGGTTTACAAATAGTTCTAAGCACTATGATGGTTTTGGGAATAAAAACCAGGTACTCTGAAATTGCAGCAAGTGTTCTTATCACTGAGCTATCTTTCCAATTCTCTAAAGATCTTAAAAGGACAAGTACATTTAATAAACTTTTATGATTAATTATAAAAATGTCTAAATTAACAGTTAAGTAAATATATAGACCTAATTGTAGTTAAGTAAACACCTAATTACAAATTTATGCATAAAATATATTACATAATTAATTACATTGTGTTTAAGGTAACTGTTTATATATATAATTATCTTAGACACCTGCATTTATTTTTATTTTCAGATTATTCATGTTAATCTACAAATAGTTGAGGATATTTAAGCAAATCTGTATCATATGGTTGAATATAATTTTAAATTAAATGAAGATCAGCAAAAATCTAAATGAGCAGATTTTCTTTAAGATCAAAAAAGTTAAGAAAAGCATAAACAAAACTACAAGTTTTCCCTGTAACAGGCAATAATAAACACACATTTAACACACACACACACACACACACACACACACACACACACACACACACACACACACACACAGCAGTTGCCCATACAAAATATGACACATTTCTGTAAGACAAGTGTACGTAGGACAGAGGAAAAGGTTCCATAGTAATAAGTACTGATGATAAGTAGACCATAGCACAGGGCACAGGGTCTCTAGCATGATCATTCTGTTTGTAGTACATGATGTATAAGAGACTGGTGCTGTATGGTCCTGACTCCTGGTATAGACAATGGGAGATTACAGAACTAGACCTCTAGAAAGTTCTGTCTTGTGAGTATGGAACATTTTCGATGGAGGTGCCTCGCAACTTTACATTCATCACTATTCTAATACAAAAACACTAAAAATAATTTTGAACATGCTACATTAATGAAGAAATTGTGATCTTTTAAAGTAAATAAAATTATCTAAGTAATTTCATTGACAGCATGCTACTAGCAAAAGACTAAATGACCTTGATTTTGACCTAGTACATCCCCAGTACAGGAACTTTTCTCCCTTAATTTTCCTCTCCCTTCTTTCTCTCTCCCTTCTGTTTCCTTCCTCCTTTACAATATATACAACACTCTGCTGTACAGCAGGAGAAATATATTCATTTATGTTTCAAAGGTCATTTACATTTTTGTAGGATATGCTGATATGATATGTAGGATATATTGTTTTGTGATTATGGTTCTTGCTTTCGATTTAACAAATTATGTGAAAATCATAATCAATCCTCATTTCAAATGAACAGCTTATAAACTGATATAAACTCTTTTTAAAGATGCCCTCCAAATATAGCAGGCACACATCAATGAATGTAGAGTGAGAAACCTGCAGGCATGCAAACAACATGCTTAAGATGAGTAAATAAAGGTTTTCTGAGGCTGAGTATAATTTTAGCCAAACTGCAAATATTAATGGTTTAGTTGGAAGCATGCCTGACTCTTGGTCCATTTTCCCTTTTTATTATTAAGGTACCCAAAGATAAAAAAAAAATCACACCATCTGATACCTAGAATTACCACTGAGTAAACTTTTGTACTACTGAAAATGTACATCAGGTGCTTGGGTAGAACTGCGGGGGAAGAAATGCCCTTGTCATCTGGCAGGGTTTGAAAGTATGCTTGCTGCTTAGTTTAGATATCATTTTTTCTTCCAGAAAGAGAACAACTTTAGTACAGGGGGAAACCCTGAATTAATTTGCTTCTCCATCAGTTTTATAAGTTCAACCCATTAGATTTTGTATGTGTGTTTGTGTGTGTTGTCTGCATGTATAGAACTGTGCTTTCCATGGGAGCGGATATATGAAGGAGAGAGGTCTATGTAAGGTGGCTACCTCTATTGCGATGAATCTTATTTTGTTATAATTGGTATACAGTTTCAGCTCTTCTTATTTTTGTTGTAAGAGCTTTAAAGGTTAAGAACAGGAATTGGAAGGGAGTTTGTTAAAGTCCTTGTTTACAAATGAGAATACTGGCCAGAGAGAGGAGAACGAGGATAAGTATGTATTTGCCGCTTCATTTCATTCTGCAAATTATGCAAGAATAAAACAGTAAGTAGGCAGTAGTAGGAATGACCTTGAATTCAATTTTTCAACGATTAGATTAGGGTTTTATTTTCACCTACTACCTGTAAAGCAATAGGTACTTCATGTGTAATGCCTATAATAATTACTACTTAAGGCTGATACAAAGACTACCTGGTTTACGAGAAAATATTTTACCAATGAAGCAAAATTTGCCTTTGACTTTTATAGCAGAAATGAGATTGATAGCATATTAAAGCACAGGTCACATATTAAATGCAGAGAAAAAGAATTTCAGAACAATGCACTTTGAGGACTAATTTTTATGGAATGTCCACATTCTTTCCAATAAAAGTCACTTGCTAAAAGTGACCAAGGGTTTTCTGTCCCCATCTTGTGCTATCTCCATAGCATCTGACTCTGTCACTTTATCTAACAAACATGCAGCTTTTTCATACTTTTATCTCTCTCGCTGCATCACCTTCAATTCTTCTTTATATACTTGCTTTTATCTAGGTGTCAGATTCTTTCTAAATGATAGATTGTAATCTTGCAAGAGCCAAAGATGAAACTCACGAAATGATGGATTTGATTTTCAGAGATGTGATGTAGTCAGGTGGCAGCTCCTTGGAGATGAGCTTCCAGAGAAATTTAGAATTATGTGCCCGTTGCATTAACCCATGACCCCATGACTACAAAAACTTACAGTTAAATTTTTTTAAAAAAATTGTTTTTTAAGTCCATATCTTTCAGGTATCTGAGAATAACCCTAAATCTCAGAGTTTTAATGTCAGAATAAAAATTATATCCTCAAATTCAATCCATCACTTTAAGTATATGCAAATTAACCATGTGTTTGGTCATTTTATTATAGTAAGAGTGTGTGTATTCCATCTATTTGAAACATTTAGGAATGTAAATGACAATTGGATGAAGTTCGTGTGGACTTCATTCCCTAATGAAGGAAACAAGCACAGAGATACTAAAATAGTGCCTCTGACCTTCTCTTGGTATTGTAGAAGCATTTGTAAGCCAGGAATCATGCCCAAAATGTGTTTTGAATTTATTTGAGAAAGCATACTGTTCATACAGCTGAAGTTCTGTGCATGACTGGTTAAGTTTCCCAAGAATTTGGAAGGAAAATGGCTTAAGGCAGAAGAGCATTTGGGGAAAATCTCAAATTTTTCTGAGGGCAATTTTACAATAGAAAATTTCATCTTTGTACAGTTTAACACAGTACAGTCTTTAGTGAAGAAGCAGGGTATTAGCATCCAGTGATGTATCATCTACACATTTCAGTGGAGGACTGAGAGGTTGTTCATTGGGAGTGTTCTGTTGAATACAGTCAGAAGCAGTTACTAAGATCCTTGAGAGGCCCTGTTTTAAGAGTTTCATATATGCTAACTCAGTTAACCTGGCGACCTAAGGAAAAGCCAACATACATTGTCTCTGCTTCACAAATCACAAGAGGAGGTCAGAGAAGGTAATGCTTTTAATACCTCAGAGTCAATAAGTGGTAAAACATGAACATTTTCTTAAGAAGTTTATTTCTGGTCCCAAATCCAAGAATTTAACATTTGTATTCAGGCACTTCCACATATAATTTGAACTGTAGTTTTATATGTTCATAGAGAATTTTAAATTTTTATGTTACTAAAACTCCATTTATATTAGAAAAACTTGGAACCAATTCTCTAAAACTACCAAACTATATCTTAAACGATTTTATTTAGATATTAGCATTAATAATCAGATGTATGGCAAGACATACAGAAATTAAAAAGAAATGGAAATATAACAACTTTCTTTTTATAAGCACATGTTTAAGTGCTTACAAGATGGCTCAGTAGGTATTAAGACATTTGCTACTGAGTCTGATAATGTGAGTTCAATCATGGAAACTCAGGGTACACAGAGAGAATGGATGCCTGCAAATTGTCCTCTGATCTCCACATGTGTGCATGTACATGCGTATGCACATAAACATATGCACAGAAACAAATGAATTTTAAAATTTATTAGTTTTATCCATGTATCATAGTCAGTGAAGTACTTATCTTTACTAGTGAAACTCTTAATTGATTTTGTAGTAAAATAAAAGGGAAAGACACGCACACAAACAGCATACACATACACATGCACACACAAGCATGCACACACCAGCATACACATACAAACACACACACAAGCATACACGCAAGAATACACAAATACACACATATACACACACTCACACACACACACACACACACACACACACACACACACACACGATTTTGCCCTCATCATTCTTTCTGCCAAACACTTTTTCTTAACCCTCTTCTTGGTAAAGATCTAGTCATAAAAGGACATAGGTTTTCTTCATTATTATTACATTTTTTAAATGTTAGTTGCCTATATTGGGACCTATTCTTCATTCTAGGTGGCTGCCATTATTTGTGGGTTATGGTTCTGTCTCTAAGCTGGGAAAGATGTTATTAAGGACAAAGCGGAATGATGTTCTCTATGAAAAAACAAACTGTCCTGGTTGATCACACAGACTTCTCTGCCAGTCTTCTATATGCTGAGTGTCAGGGCTCTAGGCAATCTCATAGGGATTTTAGATCAAACTCATCTAAAATGCAGCCAAGAAAGACACTTAGTCTCCTTACCTTTGTGTCTGTTTGATATATGTCTTTCCTAACATGGACCAAGTACTGGTTCCACATGAAGGAGCAGCCTGAAGGAGGCTGCAGCCTGAGCAGGTAGAGTCCATTGTGGGCTACTTCACACTTTTCATTTTCTCTGCCTTTCAGAAAATTTTCAACTCAATCATATAGGCCAGATGAGGCTAAATACTTCCTGTTCTTTTTGTTAAATGGGAAAATAGGTTTTTATTAAAGGCTACAAAATTTGATGGATTGGAGAAATAAGTTCAAGAGCTCTGTTGTACAAAATAGTGACTATCCTTAATAATGTATGGCACACTTGAAAAACAGAGTAAATTTTAAGGTACTCACCACAAAAAATAAGCTTATAAAGAAATGTTAATTAGATCAGTTTAGCCATTCTACAAATATACACACATTTGAAACCATGTTAAACATCACAAATATATACCAGGGCCAGGAAGCAGGGAGTGGGTGGGTTGGGGAACAGGGAGAGGGGGGAGGGGATAGGGGATTTTCAGGGAGGAAAGTAGAAAAGGGGATAGATAGCATTTGAAATGTAAATGAAGAAAATATCTAATAAAAAAGAAAAATGATATATTGAAATGTAAAAAACAAACAAACAAACAAAAAAAACAAAAGAAAAATACTTTCTGTTCTAATCAACATGGATGTGCCTTGGGTTAGCTCCATTAATCCTGTCTTAATCTTTGCAAAATATTTCAACTAAATTCTTGAAATTCCATCTATGTCTTCCATCTCTTACTGCTGGATCATCCACTGGTATAAAATATAATTTTTAATCAAGCATCTCAGTTAAGTATTGTAGAGCTTTGGTGGGGATGTGATCCTAGCCCAAAGCTAGAGGTAAGGTTTATGTGAAACAATAGCCATTGTTCCACAGTGGTCAACATTGTGCTGTTTGGAGCCTTTCTTATATTCCATTCACTCTGTATTTTATAATTTATTATTTATATCACCACTTTTAGGCCCAGAGTCTATATCAAGTATGATTTTCCATTTATAAGTAGTTCAAAATATTTACTTATAAAACTCTTAGGTTGTTTCTGGTTTTATTTTGCCAACTTGATACAAGCTAGAATCATCTGGGAAGAAAGCACTCTCAATTGACCAAATGCCTTGAAGAGATTGCCTCTTAGAAAAATCTACTGAGTATTTTTCGGATTGGGAGGGCCTTGCCCTGTCTGGGTATTGTCACCCATGATCAGCAGTGAACTTGTATTGTAAATAGAAGCCATTAGGAGTGTCTTAGTTACTTTTCTATTGCTGTAACAAAACCCCATGACCAAAGCAACTTATCAAATAAAGCACTTAATGTGGGGCTTGAGGCTCCAGAGGATTAGAGTTCAAGAACATCATGATGGAGAGTATAGGAACAGGTAGACTGGTATCTCACACTGTAGCAGTAAATGAGAGTTTATACCTTATCCACATATAAGAGGGTTCTCTCTGTCTCTCTGTCTCTCTGAGAGATAGACAGACAGAGACAGAGAGAAATGGGGAAAAATGGGAACAGACAGAAACAGAGAAAAGCACACACACACGCACACACACACACACACACACACAGAGAGAGAGAGAGAGAGAGAGAGAGAGAGAGAACTGAGACTGATATGTGCTTTTAAAACCTAAAAACTCATGTCTCAAAGACACCTCTCCAACAAGGACCTACCCCCAAATTATTCCCGAAAAATTAAGTCAAGTAGGGACCAATAATTTAAATTTAAATAAATGAGTCTGTGGGGTCACTCTCATTCAACCATCATGTGAGACAAGCCAGAGGTAACATTCCTGCATGGATTCTGCTTCACTTCTTAATGCCAGGTTTCTGCCTTGATTTCCTCCCTTGAATTCCTTGATTACAGACTACAATGTGGAAATATAAGCCAAATAAACCCTTTCTCTTTAAATTGCTGTTGGTCACTGTGTTGTATTATAGCAAACAATATCCTAACTGAGGCAAAAATCGGTATAGGACTGGGATATTGAATTGAGAGACTTTTCTGTGGTTTTGGTGACATTTGAACATTAGTCTGGAAAATCCATTGATTAGCAAAAGTTCAAGAAACAGGCCTGTAGCAGCTAGCAGATAAAAGTGTTGAGATCAGTGTAGATGACTGAGGGGTAATAGTGAAATATCAGGTGGAAATTCCAGATTTTTTTTATTCTAGCAGAACCATTTGATATTTTGAATTAGAATCTGTGGTTTTGGTCAGCGGAGAACTCAAAAATGGCTCTAATTAACAAGAGACTAGAACCACCAAAATGACACCCTTTCTTTTCTGGCACTAATATTTATCAACTGAGGCTGAAGAATTGTCTATGATTAGCAAGAGACAAGCATCATTGAGGTAAAATATTCTGGAAAGGGTTTCTTTAGGGTCAACACACATAAAAAAAGCTGTGGTCCATATAGTATCTTATGCTGGCAGTCAAACTTTGCAATGTGCAAGAGAATCTTGGGTGATACTATTTTCCTGGATAGTATCAGTGTCCCTGAAGTGAAGAAATAGCTCAAATGTAGTAACTATCTCAGCATTTGGAGATCAGAGTAGCATGATACAACCACAAAGGAGAACAGTTGCTTTTTGAGTGGCTCTGGCCTGAGTCTATGAATAAGCTGCTATAGAAGGCAGAGTTGGAAAAGAGGAGCTGACTCAGTCCATTGAAACCCAGAAAATTGTCTCTGACATCCAGCACTGAGCTTTGAACTATGGTTTTACCTTGACCTCATTATAACTGTCTACTGTTAAAAAACAAACAAACAAACAAAAGCATGTAACTTACCTTTTATTTGACAGAACCCCATAGTTAAGATAATTTTAGAATCTTGGAGAGGCTTTGTTTGGGTATTTTAAAAATGCTTGAGATATTTCAGAGGGCCTTTGGACTTTGAAAGAAATTTTAGATATTTTAAATAAACTGAATTAACTTAAAATGTTGGAAGATTTAAAGACTGTGAGACTTTTAAAAGTTGGAACATTTAATATTTTTACGTTATCAACATGACATCTTGTGAACAACAAGACAATAAAGGTTATGGCTTAGGATTGACATGCTTGAATTATTGTG
Source organism: Mus musculus (assembly GCF_000001635.26). Taxonomy (NCBI): domain Eukaryota; kingdom Metazoa; phylum Chordata; class Mammalia; order Rodentia; family Muridae; genus Mus; species Mus musculus. The sequence goes on along the minus strand of NC_000078.6, from coordinate 50,148,165 downwards.
GTGTCCTGTGTGTTTTTTGTTCTTTGTTTTTGTTTAGTCAACTTGATACAAGAATAAGGAATCTGGAAAAAGGAACTTCAAGTCCCTATAGGTAAGATCATTGGGCATTTTCTTGATGTTGGTGGACCTGCTTAGACCCAGCCCTCAGGCAGTAGTGCCAACCCTGCGTAGACGGTTAAGAGTTATATAAAAATGTAGGCCGAGCAAGCCATGGGAAGCCAGCTAGCCATCAGCATTACTTTATGGCTTCTGCTTCAGTTCCTGTTTCCAGGTCCCTTCCTTGAGTTCCTACGCTGACTCCCTTTGATGATGGAATGTGAAATAGAAGTAAAAGGTTAATAAAGCCTTTTGTCTTAAATCTCCTTTTGGTCATGGTGTTTTGCTGCTGCAGTATATCCTAACTAAGATATGTTACCTCATATCACCTAAAGAGTGTAGAAGTACAAAATACTTGTCAAGGCTCCTATGGAGAAAATATTCTTTGTATTGTTCTTCACTTTCTTACATCTGAGTTCATCCATATGGTGACTATCTTTATGGTCTCACGATGGTTCCAAAAGCAAGTAGGACTCCAGTTTCTTCTTCATTTACTGAATCCCTTTGTTCACTGAGCAAATGCCCTTTTCTCCTCCTACCTCACACACTTATGTCCTGTAAACAACATGGTGGATGCTAATAGCAACATAAGTAGCAAGGATAATTTGAAACTCAGGCAGAAAATCATCTGACTTGGCAGATAAATTTCTGAATTCTAAATTTGGAATATGAGCTGAATAGCTTTAATTTTCTCTAAAGTATAAGGCAGTAAAAAACATAGTCTGGGCATTTTATTGTGACAAAATGGTTAATCACTATTTCAGCTTGTGACAGCCTTCATGTATGGTTTAATCATATTGAAAGTTAGTCTTCCCATCAAAAGTTGTTTTGCTAATGAAGCACAAACACATATTTCATGTTTTCAGGAGAATATATGTCCACCAAACTTTTAGGTTTTTTGAAAAGTAGCTATAAAATGCATTTAGGTCATGTATTGCTAGAACATAAACAAGATGTCAAGAGGCTAATAATACTGTTTTGTGAAAACAATGTTCATCTGAAGGTAGGTAGCTTCCTGTTTCAATTCTCCACATCTGTGAAGATAAGTGGGTTTTATGTGGTTCTAAAAGTGAATTAATTTTTTCTACGTGTTTCAATGATTACAATTTTAAGTAATGGTAATAAGGTTATGTAGCACAATACATTTGTAAAAATCATGAAATGATTGCTGAATGTAAAATGGACCATCCTCCTTTTCAGGTTTTAATGTGAGAAGGTATATTACAATTAGGTCAAGGGTGGCATTGTATGCTGCATTTCTTAAATGTATTTATACAACAGAATTGTTTGCGATGACTATTTATAGGACACTGGTTAGAGAAATGGCAGGCTAACTTATTGACATCTGAACATGGTTATCTTGTACACTTAGAAGTGTCTACATAGGTTGAAAATTATTTATTTACTCTGCAGAAATTTTACTTTACTGATTTTCTTCTTTTGCCTGAAGCAATGAAAGTGTCCAAGAAGTTACTCCATCAACCTTGAGATATAACCATCTCTGTTCAAAGCATATGCATCTACTTGGATTCTGCCCTTTTGTTCAGAACAGTTAGGAATGTTCCAAGTTCCTGGCTTCAGGGCTCTCACATTATGGCTACATAAATGAGAATAACACCAAAAATAATTAAATCATCCATGTATCGCTTGCCAGGTGACAAATATCATATACCAGGTGTTCATGTTATGAGGTCATCAATAAGAAGTAAAAAGGCGAGAACAGGCTTGCAGAAGAACATAGGAAGTAAAATTGAATTTAAAGAAGTACAGAGCATTTTGTGCTTCTAAGAGTACAGTTTCATAGAGAAATGGGATTATTACCTTGAATTATGAAAACAAATTATATAAACTCTCTCAACCAGGCTAATAACCACTCTTGTTCGTCACTGATGTGAATTGAACATCTCTGTCTTTATGAAATGATGTAAAACTGGGGTCTGCCTGAAGATTTATAAATCTCACCTTCCAGAAAGATCTTATTATATCGGGTATGGTTTAAAATGTCTGTAAGCCTTGGAAATAAGACAAGTTATAGCATTTTGAGACATCTTTGGACAATGTCAAATCTCAATGACATTGAAAATCTAAAAGAAGAGGAAAGAAGACCCACTGAAACTACTTGTCACAGAAATCATCTTAGTTATTGTCATCTAATCTTGGGGCTATTGGTTTGGGATAGTGGAAAATCATGAACACCAAAAAAAAAAAAAATGCAGATTCTGTAATTTCTCTGACTTTTGCAATTTTTCTTCTTTTATTTGTACATCTAAGTTTTCATTTTAAAGAAATATACTTCCTTCATTTTAAGTAAAAAAGATAAAACCTTTTAAATTATCTCCTGAATTGAGAAGTCATTTCACAGCTTTGCTAGTTTCAAGTAAGGAAGGGAGAAAAAAAAATACTATAAAGTAAGCTATAATTATTTTTCCACTGTACAAAGTTGCACAGGATGAGAAATTCTTTAAAAACTACATAACGTTTTTTAAGATTTTTACCATTTCATAAAGACTCAACTCAAGTTAGACTCTGAAAATTATTAAATCACTTTTCATCTAATTTATTTTTATTGGAATTTTGATTATTCATTCATAAAAGCTATTGACCTAATCATCAAAGTCATGTCCCAGTGGTTCATTGACTTTATTTTTGTGAATGACAAGCCTGACAACCTATGAACATGAAAGCATAGTTATCATCCCCAGTCTGTCATTAGTCCAAAAACAAAAAGCATGAACAGCCATTAGAACCGTTAAAATATCATTATTATTTACAGAGTCTGAAGTATTATCAGACTTGTAGCAGGTAGCCTAAAGATGACAATCAAAGTCATAAATGAATTATAGTTTCGGTTTTTATTCACTTGAAGATTTATGACAATGGGGGACACAGTACTAAGTAAGCCATGATGAGTCCAGGGGAAACTGCTATACAACATTAGGAAAAAATGTTTGAAATCAAATTAGTGAGCCATCCTCACAGCTACTGCTGAAAAACTCATCCATTGGACAGAAAGGACTTTCACAGTTGACATTTAATAATGGAAACATGCTTGAGCAAAAGTGGGACCTATAATGAAATGTGCATCTGATGGGTATGCTAAGAAAACTTATAACTGAGTTACAAATGCAAAGGACTTCAGAAGACAGTTTTGTTCAATTCAATTTCTGTGATACTTGTAGGAGACACCTTGAACTGACCTCAGAAAAACAGGATTTGATCTTATCTTACAATAATTGAAGGTACTCTAAGAAAGATTTTTCAGGGTTACAGTGTCCATAAATATGCATAACACTGAAGCTGGTAATTAGGTTGAATCATAGTACTTCAGTCTAGTCACAGCCTGGACCTTATGTTGAAAGACGGTTCTGCAAACACAACAAATCAAGTCAGATACAAGTAGTCTTGATTTTAATAAAAAAAAATAAATGTTCATTCTATTTTTCTTGATTCAGTTACAAATATTAAAAATGTTTTGCTTAACATGAGGTTAAATTCACACACACAGTGCCTGGGCATGGTGAGATAGAACAAAGGAAAACAAGACATGAATATCATGAGTCTAAGTTTAAGGCCAAGAGTGCTTAACTGTGGGTTTATGATACAGCACTTGAATCAAATGACTATAGTTCTAGTACAGTACCCACAATACCACACTGAAAAAAAATTATAGATTGCCCCAGTCTCCTGCCTCTAAATTATTTATTGTATCAGAGTTATAGTCCACATCTTTCCATTCATCACAGTATTTCTAGTTATTTGTTCATCTCACCAAAAACATCTATGAAAAAGAGGACAGTTTGGAGTCTTCAGCTGTATTTGCCTCCCTCTTATAAGTGCATCTTCCTTCCTCCTTCCTGGGCTTCTCTTTAACTTCCTCACATAAACAGAAAACTGCACACTTTAATGCTGAGCTTCTTAAATGCTTCTCCTTGATAAGTTTCAGAACATAACTAAGTAATTTTATAAGAATAATGAATTTGGTTGGATGTTTAGATGTTTAAAGCTTTATGGTATGATTATAAATCTCTATATGAATCTAGTGCTCATAAATTTTCAGATGAAATATACTTAGTTAAGTAAGAATTCATAAAAATTGCAAATAATTATATATATATATATATATATATATATATATATATATATATATATATATATAATATGTTATATATATATATATATACCAAATATTCCATGGCTCTTATTTATTCTAAAATTATTTGCTATTTATCTGAAATTCATGTTCAAGTAATATCTCACACTTTCTGTACGTTTCTAATTTTGCTACATCCACAAACCCTATATATCATTGAAATGTAAAATAGTCTCATTTATTTCATTACAAAATATGTCTAAGCAGCTGGGTTCTTACTAAGATATTACCTGTGTTTGGCATAATTCTATGAGGTGGAAAAATAATGGGAAAACACTTTTTGAACAGCTCAGATAGTGTACTGTCTCGATTACTTAATAATAAAAAAACTTTCAAGACTTCTTAATATTATAAAATAAGTCAAATTTCACTAAATAATGATGAATGTTTTTTGAGATTTAAAAATATCAATGTTGTATTTTCTAGAATTTTTAAAATGAAGCTTATACTTCTTTTGGTCTGAAATTGAATATATTTCATGGCATTTAAGCAGCTGTGATGGAGAATGTTTTATTTCATGTTTTCTTGCTTTTTCAGAGACTATGAAAATGACATGAAGGTAGTTTAATCATCATGGATTAGCCTTTTGTATTTCAGTTACTTGAGGTAAGTCATTCCAAGATATGTACTAGAAAAGAATGCCTATGATATATTGAATGGGCAGCATCAACATACTATAAAATAATACTATAAAAGTGATTACAAGTTATATAAAAATTTTAGACTGGCTTTGCTTGGGGAAGATACAGTGGTCAGACTTACATTTGAACAATACTAAAAATTCTAGACATTATAGGTAAAACAAATATATAGGAAGTCTGAAAATAATGGATTGGGGAGATTTGCAGTCGATAAAGTTTTAAGCATTGTGAGAACCTGAGTTTAGATCTCCAGTACCCATGTACATAGTAGGCATAGTGGTGTATCAGTAACCAACACAGGAATGTAAAATCTTAGCACTTACAGGTAAACTGATGAACTAAAGAGAAATCCTTTCTCAAGGAATAATGAGGACCTCTACACAGCATTCAGCCACCCAACCTGATGCTTAGACCTTCTATACCCTCCTCCTGTGTCTAGCCTGGTGAGTTCCTCTGACATCTCTATCCTTGCCTTTTCTGCAACCCATCAGATCTAGACTGAACCTCACAACTAGGGCACCAGCCTAGCATGTGCTTTCCATTAAAAAGGAGCTCTAATCTTCAGCCAGGATGCTCCCTATCTACGTCACAGCTCATAGGACTATCCCATACCGTGACCAATCTTTCCACTCAACTAAATCTATCCTCAAACTTCAGCCTTGAAAAATAAATCACATTCTTGAGAGGAGTCTACCAGACTAGTCACCTTTGCTCACCTGATTTCATTCCATCTAAGCCATTTCCATGGCCTGGGCCCAACCTTCCTGCACATTACATCCTGTCTTTCGCCACAACCTACTTTGTTCATAGCAAACTCAGAAGTAACAGAGAATTTCAATGTGTCAAAATATCACTGCAAAATACCAGCAATATGAAAGATTAAGCCAATATCTTTTCTTTAAAACCTACCGGTGTTGTAGAGATGTTTGTTAATGAGAATAACCTATATGAACTCCATAACGCAAAATTTAAACAGAATTTATAGAACAATAATATGCTTCAACAATGAATGGAGTTTAAAGAAAAGAGGAAGAAATTACTCAATAAAATTAGGGACAAAGTGCTGAAAGAGAATAAATAGCCAAGAATAAGGCTTATGGAAATGATAAAGACTAAGTAAGAGCTGAGACCAGAATTCAATCAGGAAATTGAAACATTGAAAATGACACAAGTTGAAATGAAGGTGGAATTGAATAATTTAACTAGAAAACTCAAAGGAAAGCTAAGAAGAATGAATCAAGAGGGAGTAGAGTATCTGGACTCAGAAATAAGTAGATTATTTAGACAAAATACATGAAAACATACAAATAAACCCAAAAAGGAACACACAGGAAATGTGGGCACCACAAGAAAAATCAAGTCTTCAAAGTATAGACATATATGAAGAAAAAATCTAAGTCAATGATATGGAGCAGATCTTGAAGAAGATCATAAAGGCAAACCTCCCCAACCTTATGAAAGACACACCCATAAAAGTCAAGAAGCCAACAAGCACACAGAATACCACATAGACAAGACTAAAAAAGAAAATTCCCATGGAATGTCACAGTAAACACTAAGTATATGAAAGGATCTGGAAGGAAGAAAGAAAAGAGGAAACATTGTAATTTCGAGATCATAATGTTATAATCTCAGAAGAAAATATAAGAAAAAGAAAGAATATGGAAAGTAATTCAGAGAGATACTCAATTTCAACTGTCATCATAACATGCATATGCACCTGCATACACACGTATTCACACACTTGAACTCATACACAGACAAACAGAATTCTTATACATACGAGAGAGAGAGAGAGAGAGAGAGAGAGAGAGAGAGAGAGAGAGAAGAGGGGAGTGGGGAGGGAGAGGGGAAGAGAGAGAAAGAGAGGCTGGGGAAAGGGAGAGAGGGAGGGAGGGGGAATGGAGAGGAAGAAAGAGAGGGAGAGGAAGAGAGGAAGGGGGAGGAGGGAGTGGAGAGGGAGGGAGAAGGGGAGGGAAAAGGAGAGAGAGGGAAATGGGAAGGGGAGGGATGGGGAGAGTGAGAGAGAGATGAGAAGTGAAGACAAGATACTTTTGCTTGCAGTGATATTCTTTCTTTATGCTTCAACTCTTAGTGATTGGAGCTTCCCTGGAAATTTCATTGGTGTGTGTGTCTTCTGTCTGTCTGTCTGTCTGTCTGTTGTCTGTCTGTCTGTGTTATGGGGTGTGGATATGGAGGTTTCAAAGTAGTCTTCCCTCACAGGGAAAGGAAAAGTTGGTAAGATTTTGTATTTACTGCTTTACTTTAGTAAAAATTATCAAGGTCACTGATGGTATCTGGACAGGTGGGGGCAGGGGAGGTGGAAAGGATAGGGGGTTTGTGGAAGGGAAACTGGGAAGGGGGATAACATTTGAAATGTAAATAAGTAAAGTAACCAATAAAAAAAAATAGGGGAAAACTAGCAAAGGTTGAGTAGAAGCCTAGACTTTCAGTTTTTATCTTATTTTATTTTTTCAGTTGTAATGATCTCATATCAATCCATTATCCTAGTAGAATCAGAGAAGGCTTAACAGGGAGCAGATTTTTTTCCACTTCCCTCTTGCCTGAGAAAAGGGAGATTAAGCTCCTCTTCTCAGATTAACCCTTACCCTCTCTTCTTGTAATACTATTAACAGCCTTACAGCCTGGCTGCCCACCTAGCAATAGCATGGCAGCAGGCCAGTCTCTCACCAGCTACAGTTTAAAATCAGGCATTGTAGCTTCTCATATTAACGAAAGTTAAGGAAGAGAAATGACAGGATTCTATCAGTTGGAGCTTGAGCAGAATTATGAAATTCATGAAAAAAAACTAGTAAAAACTTGGAACTAGATGAGAGCTTCTAATAATTCATACAACTATAAATTATTTGCCATTAATCTTATATTTAATGGCTACAGTCCTATTATTTTTGGTAAAATTCCAAGAGAACCTTCTCTGCATGAACTGCTGACATGAGCTAGAAGTTCTAAGAATGCAATATCTAAGCACATAAAAGGCATAGTGACAAGAAAGTAAGGAACAAGAATAAATAAGATTGTCCTTGTTTGTAGATAACACATTTGTCTACAGGGATGCCAAGGATACAACTACAAATATTAATAAACTCTTTGATGACTGAACTGAGAAACGTAATAGCATATTGACAAATATATTAAATTAAGTTTAAAACACTGCTAATTGTTGTAATTTTAAAAACATGCTACTGCCATTTATGTGAGCTCTGACCCCTCTCAGATTTGTTCTGAGATTGGCTGTCATCAGCCACACTCCTAGCTTCGCTTTTGTTCCTCCACCTTAGCTTTGCCAAACCATCAGCTACCACCTCTATAATATATAAAGAGCTGCTAAAATTCAACAATAAATAAACATTTAAAAAACATTAACATTCCATATAGGAAATGAAAACAAAGCATACAGAACATTACTGGAGGAGGATATATATATATGAAAAGCAGGTATGAAGATGAGCTCAATATGAAGGACCAGTAAAACTACAAGTTAAAACCAAAGCTAAGGAGCAAGAACACAGCTGATCAAAGAAGATCTAAGCCCAGTTCTTCACGAACTATTCCACAAAATAGAAACAGAAGGTACTCTACCCAACTCATTCTATGAAGCCACAATTACTCTGATACCTAAACCAGAAAAAGACCCAACACAGATAGAGAACTTCAGACCTATTTCCCTTATGAATATCAATGCAAAAATCCTCAATAAAGGTCTTGCTAACCGAATCCAAGAACACATCAAAACAATCATCCATCATGACCAAGTAGGTTTCATCCCAGGGAAGCAGAGATGGTTCAGTATATGGAAATCTATCAACGTAATCCAGTATATAAACAAACTCAAAGACAAAAACCACATGATCATCTCGTTAGATGCAGAAAAAGCATTTGACAAAATCCAACACCCATTCATGATAAAAGTCTTGAAAAGATCAGGAATTCAAGGCCCATACCTAAACATGATAAAAGCAATCTACAACAAACTAGTAGCCAATAACAAAGTAAATGGTGAAAAGCTGGAAGCAATCCCACTAAAATCAGGGACTAGATAAGGCTGTCCACTCTCTCCCTACCTATTCAACATTGTACTTGAAGTCCTAGCCAGAGCAATTCGACAACAAAAGGAGATCAAGGGTATAAAAATTGGAAAGGAAGAAGTCAAAATATCACTTTTTGCAGATGATATGATAGTATATATAAGTGACCCTAAAAATTCCACCAGAGAACTCCTAAGTCTGAAAAACCGCTTCAATGAGGTAGCTGGATATAAAATTAACTCAAACAAGTCAATGGCCTTTCTCTACACAAAGGATAAACAGGCCAAGAAAGAAATTAGGGAAACAACACCCTTCTCAATAGTCACAAATAATATAAAATGCCTTGGCGTGACTCTAAGGAAGTGAAAAATCTGTATGATAAGAACTTCAAGTCTCTGAAGAAAGAAATTAAAGAAGATCTCAGAAGATGGAAAGATCTCCCATGCTCATGGATTGGCAGGATCAAAATTGTAAAAATGGCTATCTTGCCAAAAGCAATCTACAGATTCAATGCAATCCCCATCAAAATTCCAACTCAATTCTTCAACAAATTAGAAAGGGTAATCGGCAGATTCATCTGGAATAACAAAAAACCTAGGATAGCAAAAACTCTTCTCAAGGATAAAAGAACCTTTGTTGGAATCACCATGCCTGACCTAAAGCTGTACTACAGAGTAATTGTGATAAAAACTGCATGGTACTGGTATAGTGACAGACAAGTAGACCAATGGAACAGAATTGAAGACCCAGAGATGAACCCACACACCTATGGTCACTTGATCTTTGACAAGGGAGCTAAAACCATCCAGTGGAAAAAAGACAGCATTTTCAACAAATGGTGCTGGCACAACTGGCGGTTATCATGTAGAAGAATGAGAATTGATCCAGTACTATCTTCTTGTACTAAGGTCAAATCTAAGTGGATTAAGGAACTCCACATAAAACCAGAGACACTGAAACTTATAGAGGAGAAAGTGGGGAAAAGCCTTGAAGATATGGGTACAGGGGAAAAATTCCTGAATAGAACAGCAATGGCTTGTGCTTTAAGATCGAGAATCGATAAATGGGACCTCATAAAATTGCAAAGCTTCTGCAAGGCAAAAGACACTGTCAATAAGACAAAAAGATCACCAACAGATTGGGAAAGGATCTTTACCTATCCGAAATCAGACAGGGGACTAATATCCAATATATATAAAGAACTCAAGAAGGTGGGCTCCAGAAAATCGAATAACCCCATTAAAAAATGGGGCTCAGAGCTGAACAAAGAATTCTCACCTGAGGAATACCGAATGGCAGAGAAGCACCTGAAAAAATGTTCAACATCCTTAATCATCAGGGAAATGAAAATCAAAACAAACCTGAGATTCCACCTCACACCAGTCAGAATGGCTAAGATCTAAAATTCAGGTGACAGAAGATGTTGGAGAGGATGTGGAGAAAAAGGAACACTCCTCCATTGTTGGTGGGATTGCAAGCTTGTACAACCACTCTGGAAATCAGTCTGGCAGTTCCTCAGAAAATTGGACATAGTACTACCAGAGGATCCCACAATACCTCTCCTGGGCATATATCCATAAGATGTCCCAACCGGTAAGAAGGACACATGCTCCACTATGTTCATAGCAGCCTTATTTATAATAGCCAGAAGCTGGAAAGAACCCAGATGCCCCTCAACAGAGGAATGGATACAGAAAATGTGGTACTTTTACACAATGGAGTACTACTCAGCTATTAAAAAGAATGAATTTATGAAATTCCTAGGCAAATGGATGGACCTGGAGGGCCTCATCCTGAGTGAGGTAACCCAATCACAAAGGAACTCACACAATATGTACTCACTGATAAGTGGATATTAGCCCAGAAACTTAGGATACACAAGATATAAGATACAATTTGCTAAACGCATGAAACTCAAGAAGAATGAAGACCAAAGTGTGGACACTTTGCCCCTTCCTAGAAATGGGAACAAAACACCCATGGAAGGAGTTACAGAGACAAAATTTGGACCTGTGACGAAAGGATGGACCATCTAGCGATTGCCATATCCAGGGATCCATCCCATAATCAGCTTCCAAACGCTGACACCATTGCATACACTAGCAAGATTTTGCTGTAAAGACCCAGATATAGATGTCTCTTGTGAGACTATGCCGGGGCCTAGCAAACACAGAAGTGGATGATCACAGTCAGTTATTGGATGGGTCACACGGCCCCCAATGGAGGAGCTAGAGAAAGTACCCAAGGAGCTAAAGGGAACTGCAACCTTATATATGGAAAAACAATATGAACTAACCAGTACCCCAGAGCTCTTGTCTCTAGCTGCATCTGTATCAAAAGGTGGCCTAGTCAGCCATCACTGGAAAGAGAGGCCCTTTGGACTTGCAAACTTTATATGCCCCAATACAGGGGAACTCCAGGGCCAAAAAGGGGGAGTGGGTGGGTAGGGGATTGGGGGTTGGGTATCTGGGACTTTTGGGATAGCATTGGAAATGTAAACGAGGAAAATACCTAATTAAAAAAAAAGAAAAAGAAAAAGAAAAAAGAATAGGAACCATTTTGTAAATTGTAGATCTAATAAAGGATTGCTATTTAATATATACAAAGAACAGATAAAATTCAATGAGATATCAATAATTTTTGATATGAATAGTTTAAAGGTGAACAAAAGTCATGATCAAATTATCACCAAAGAAGAAACACAAATGGCAAGGAAACTATAAAATTGTTCAGCAGAATATGTCTTAGGGAGATTATAAGGTAAAATAACAAAGACTTATCAGAATTACCTAAGTCAGCCGGGCATGGTGGCACATGCCTTTATTCCCAGCACTCGGGAGGCAGAGGCAGGCGGATATCTGAGTTCGAGGCCAGCCTGGTCTACAAAGTGAGCTCCAGGACAGCTATATAGAGAAACCCTGTCTCGAAAAACCAAAAATAAATAAATAAATAAATAAAAAGAATTACCTAAGTCCCAAATATCAGTAAGACCACATAGTAATAAGACTACATAGATGTGAAAAAGAGAAACTTATATTCATTCTTTATGAAAAAAACAAAATAGTATAAGCACCATGGAATACTGTCAGGTTCTTATAAAACATATCATATCATTAGATAACATAAGCATATCATTAGATACATCAACTCTCCTTGATACTGACTTAAATGAATGTAAGTATATCCTCGCACAATGGCTTGCAAATAGTTATTTTTAGCAGCTTGAATCATAATTGCCCAAATCTTGCAGCAGATGTTCTTCAATAGGCAAATGGGTAAATTCTGGTACATTCAAAGAGTAGAACATTAATAAGCACAAAACAAACAAACAAACAAACAAACAAACAAACAGATGGGTAATGGAGCCATGGAGAAAATTTAAATGCATACCTCTAAGTGAAAAAGTTCAAGCTGGAGGGTTCACACATTGTTTGATTCCAACTATAATATTCCGGAAAAGGTAAGACTATGGAGACAGAAAAACAAACAAACAAAAAAAAGACGTTGTCAGGGTTTGGAAGAGAAGAGAATGAATAAATTGGAGCCAAGTGATATTGTTAGGACAGTGCACAGGTTCGTATGATACAATGGTAAAAGTATGTCATCATACAATTATCAAAACCCAAAGATTGTAAATTGTCAAGAGTCAACCTTGATGTAAACTATGGATTATGAGAAATTATGATGTGTTGGTATAACATTGACCATCACAAATGCCCAACTATTATATGATTTGTCTCTGACAAGGAAGGTATACATACTTTTATGAGAAAATATGGAAACTAGATGTTCTTCTTGTGTGAACTATGAACTTACATCTTTTGTTATAATTCTTTTAGTGATTAAAAAATGCAAGTTATGACTGAATGAGATGACCAAATGTAAACAAGTAAGATGGATTACTTACACATTTCTGGAGGCTATAAATTGACTTAATCAACGCTAGAAAACTGTTTGTCATTTACAGAAGTAAGTCTGTAACTACCAGTGATTCTACCAATTGAACTACTGAGTATTTATCTGTGAGACACGAAAATGCATGTTTGCACAAAAACTTTTGCATGACTGTTCATGACAGCTAATTTTTTAAACATTTATTGGTGAAATTTTTTATATGTGTATGTACCATATTTATTTAGGTGCCTTCAGAGACCAGAGTGCATTGGATCTCCTGAAACTGGAGTTAGCCTGGTTGGGCAACACCTGCTGTGGGCACTGGACTTGAACCTGGGTTCCCTGCAAGGGTAGTGGACACTCATAAAAACTCAGTCAACTCTTTATACCCAGCAGCTCCTCGAATGTTAATCTTTCTAAGTTGGAAAGATTTCAGGCATCTTTCAATGACTTTAGTGGCTGAAAAAATTAATTTCTGTATCATTTGTTACAAATAAACAATAAAAAGGATAGTAATAACAGACCACATAGACTGATCACCATTATTTTGGATAAAAAAATTCTAAAAAGTTACATACTTCATGAATGTGTTTTAATTGAAATCAAACAATTATAGATATGTAGAACAATTAGATGTTGCCAACTGTAAAGTAATTGTAGAGATGGGAGAAAGTAGACATTGTAATCGGCCACGAGATGGAACTTCATGGTGATGAAGATGGTCTATGGTTTGTTGGTATGAATGTCAGCATCCTGTTGCAACAGTGAGCTATAATTTACTATCTCCCTTTGCGAAAAAGGAACTGAGACCTTGGTGCATGATTTTTAAGGTTCTATCAGAATAGAATTATCTAGATGTAAGCAAATTTCTTTACATGTAGTATGGACTCTGAATCTGTATGAGATGAAAGATTTTTCACAAACCCAAATACCAATAGTAAACAGAACCAGAACACCTGAAACAACAAATTCATAGAAGACACACTGCAGAAAGAGCTGACACCACATTCTATCTCAGACATTTCTTTCTCTGCTTGGAAACATTTAACACCAAAGAATATTCACATTAAAGCCATTGCATCTTCAGCTGGATTGATTTTGAGGCTGACCACTCCGCATTTAATTAAAACTCTAATGCATGGATTTCCATTAGCTTTCCCATTGATGGACAAGAGATTAGTGGGTGTTGACTGTATGCCCTACAGTCTTCCTTGATTACACCAATGAATATACTTGCCCTGAACAACATCATGGAGGTGTTTAGCTCTGTGCCCCATTTTTTAATGGGATTATTTGAATTTCTGGAGTTCAGCTTCTTGGGCTCTTTGTATATATGGGATATTAGTCCCCTATCAGATTTAGGATTGGTAAAAATCCTTTTCAATCTGTTGGTGGCCACTTTGTCTTATTGAGAGTATCTTTTACCTTACAGAAGCTCTGTGATTTTAAGAGGTCCCATTTATTGATTTTTGATCTCACAGCAAAAGCCATTGCTGTTTTTTTCAGGATTTTTTTTCCCCTATGCCCATATCTTCGAGGATTTCTATCACTTTCTTCCATATAAGTTTAGTGTCTCTGGTTTTATGTGGAGTTCTTTGATCCACATAGACTTGAGCTTTGTACAAGGAAGTAAGAATGGATTAATTTGCTTTCTTCTTCATGAAAACCATCAGTTGTGCCAGCACTATTTGTAGAAAATGCTGTCTTTTTTCCACTGGATGGTTTTAACCCCTTGCCAAAGATCAAGTGACCATATGTGTGTGGGTTCATTTCTGGCTCTTCAATTCTATTCCATTGATCTACCTGTCTGTTGCTATACCAGTACCATGCAGTTTTTATCACAATTGTTCTGTAGTACAGCTTGAGGTCAGGCATGGTGATTTCACCAGAGATTCTATTATCATTGAGAAGAGTTTTTGCTATCCTAGGTTTTATGTTATTTCAGATGAATTTGCAAATTGCCTTTTCTAATTTTTTGAAGAATTGAGTTGGAATTTTGATGGATTGCATTGAATCTCTAGATTGCTTTTGGAAAGATGGCCATTTTCACTATATAAATCTTGCCAATCCATGAGCATGGGAGATCTTTCCATCTCCTGATATCTTCTTTGATTTCTTTCTTCAGAGATTTGAAGTTTTTATCATACAGATCTTTGACTTCCTTAGTTAGAGCCACACCAAGGTATTTTATATTATTTGTGACTATTCTGAAGGGTATTGTTTCCCTAATTGCTTTCTCAACCTGTTTATCCTTTGTATAGAGAAAGGCCAGTGATTTGTTTGAGTTAATTTTATATCCACCTTCTTCACTGAAGCTGTTTATCAGATTTAGGGGTTCTCTGGTGGAATTTTTAGGGTAACTTATATATACTATCATATCATCTGCAAATAGTGATATTTTGACTTCTTCCTTTCCAATTTGTATCACCTTGATCTACTTTTATAGTCGAATTGCTCTGGCTAGGACTTCAAGTACTATATTGAATAGGTAGGGAGAAAGTGGACAGCCTTGTCTAGTCCCTGATTTTAGTGGGATTGCTTCGAGTTTCTCTCCATTTACTTTGATGTTGGCTACTGGTTTGCTGTATATTGCTTTCATTATGTATAGGTATGGTCCTTAAATTCCTGATCTTTCCATGACTTTTATCATAAAGGAGTGTTGGATTTTGTCAAATGCCTTCTCAGCATCTAAGGAGATGATCATGTGGTTTTTTTCTTTGAGTTCGTTTATATAGTGGATTACATTGATGGATTTCCGTATATTATACCATCCCTGCAACTCTGGGATGAAGCCTACTTGATCATGGTGGATGATCATTTTGATATGTTCTTGGATTCGGTTAGCAAGAATTTTATTGAGTATTTTTGCATCGATATTCATAAGGGAAATTGGTCTGAAGTACTCTTTCTTTGTTGGATCTTTATGTGGTTTAGGTATCAGAGTAATTGTGGCTTCATAGAATGAATTGGGTAGAGTACTTTCTGTTTCTATTTTGTGGAATAGTTTTTTTCTTTTTTAATATTTTTTATTAGGTATTTTCCTCATTTACATTTCCAATGCTATCCCAAAAGTCTCCCATACCCTCCCTCCCACTGTCCTACCCACCCACTCCCACTTCTTGGCCCTGGTGTTCCCCTGTACTGACACATATAAAGTTTGCATGACCAATGGGCCTCTCTTTCTAGTGATGGCCAACTAGGCCATCTTTTGATACATATGCAGCTAGAGTCAAGAGCTCCGGGGTACTGGTTAGTTCATAATGTTGTTCCACCTATAGGGTTGAAGATCCCTTTAGCTCCTTGGGTACTTTCTCTAGCTCCTCCATTGGGAGCCCTGTGATCCATCCATTAGCTGACTGTGAGCATCCACTTCTGTGTTTGCTAGGCCCCGGAATAGTCTCACAAGAGACAGCTACATCTGGGTCCTTTCGATAAAATCTTGCTAGTGTATGCAATGGTGTCAGCGTTTGGAGGCTGATTGTGGGATGGATCCCTGGATATGGCAGTCTCTAGATGGTCCGACCTTTTGTCTCAGCTCCAAAGTTTGTCTCTATATCTACTTCCATGGGTGTTATGTTCCCAATTCTAAGAAGGGGCAAAGTGTCCACACTTTGGTCTTCGTTCTTCTCTGTCATAAAACAGGCCTCAACAGATACAAAAATATTGAAATTGTCCTATGCATCCTATCAGACCACCATGGACTAAGGCTGATCTTCAATAACAACATAAATAATGAAAAGTCAACATTCACCTGGAAACTGAACAACACTCTTCTCAATGATACCTTGGTCAAGGAAGGAATAAAGAAAGAAATTAAAGACATTTTAGAGTTTAATGAAAAAGAAGCCACTACATACCCAAACTTATGGGACACAATGAAAGCATTTCTAAGAGGGAAACTCATAGCTCTGAGTGCCTCCAAAAAGAAACTAGAGAGAGCACACACTTCCAGCTTGACAACACACCTAAAACCTCTAGAAAAAAAAGGAAGCAAATTCACCCAAGAGGAGTAGAAGGCAGGAAATACTCAAACTTAGGGCTGAAATCAACCAAGTGGAAACAAGAACTATTCAAAGAATCAACCAAACGAGGAGATGGTTCTTTGAGAAAATGTGCAATAGTTTGAGGAGAGTTGGAATTAGGTCATCTTTGAAGGTCTGCTAGAACTCTGCACTAAACCCATCTGGTCTTGGGCTTTTTTTTTTTTTTTTCTGTTTTTTTTGGTCGGGAGACTATTAACAACTGCTTCTATTTCCTTAGGGTAAATGGTACTGTTTTGTCATTAATCTGATCCTGGTTTAACTTTGTTACCTCGTATATGCCCAGGAAATTGCCCATTTCATCCAAGTTTTCCAGTTTTGTTGAGTATAGCCTTTTGTGGTAGGATTTGATGGTGTTTTGGATTTCCTCAGTTTCTGTTGTTAAGTTTCCTTTTTCATTTCTGATTTTGTTAATTAGGATAATATCCCTGTACCCTCTAGTTTGTCTGGCTAAGGGTTTATCTATCTTGTTGATATTCTCAAAGAACCAGCTCCTGGTTTGGTTGATTCTTTAACTAGTTCTTTTTGTTTCCACTTGGTTGATTTCAGCCCTAAGTTTAATTATTTCCTGTCATCTACTCCTCTTGGGTGAATTTGCTTTCTTTCATTCTAGAGCTTCTAGGTGTTCTGTCAGGCTGCTAGGGTATGCTCTCTCTAGTTTCTTTTTGGAGGCACTCATGGCTATGAGTTTTCCTCTTAGGACTGCTTTCATTGTGTCCCATAAGTTTGGGTATGTTGTGGCTTCATTTTCATTAAACTCTAAAAAGTCTTTAATCTCTTTCTTTCTTCCTTGATCAAGGTATCATTGAGGAGAGTGTTGTTCAGTTTCCACGTCAATGTTGGCTTTCTATTACTTACTTATTGAAGATCAGCCTTAGTCCTTGGTTATCTGATAGGATTCATGGGACAATTTCAATATTTTGTATGTGTTGAGGCCTGTTTTGTGACCAATTATATGGTCAGTTTTGGAGGAGGTATCATGAGGTGCTTAGAAGAAGTTATAACCTTTTGTTTTAGGATAAAATGTTTTGTAGATATCTGTTAAATCCGTTTATTTCATAACTTCTGTTACTTTTATTGTGTCTCTGTTTAGTTTCTGTTTCCAGGATCTGTCCATTGATGAGAGTGGGGTGATGAAGACTCCCCACTCTTATTGTGAGAGTTGCAATGTGTGCTTTGGGCTTTATTAAAGTTTCTTTAATGAATGTGTTTGCCCTTGTATTTGGAGCATAGATATTCAGAATTGAGAGTTCATCTTGGTAGATTTTACATTTGATGAGTATGAAGTGCACCTCCTTTTCTTATTTGATGACTTTTTGTTGGAAGTCAATTTTTTTTTATATTAGAATGGCTACTTCAGCTTGTTTCTTTGGAC
Organism: Mus musculus; assembly: GCF_000001635.26. Classification (NCBI taxonomy): domain Eukaryota; kingdom Metazoa; phylum Chordata; class Mammalia; order Rodentia; family Muridae; genus Mus; species Mus musculus. The sequence goes on along the minus strand of NC_000078.6, from coordinate 50,129,923 downwards.
CATTTGCTTGGAAAATTGTTTTCCAGCCTTTCACTCTGAGGTAGTGTCCGTCTTTTTCCCTGAGGTAGGTTTCCTGTAAGCAGCAATATGTTGGGTCCTGTTTTTGTAGCCAGTGTGTTAGTCAATGTCTTTTTATTGGGGAATTGAGTTCATTGATATTAAGAGATATTAAAGAAAAGTAATTGTTGCTTCCTGTCATTTTTGTTGTTAAAGTTTGGATTCTGTTCTTGTGGCTGTCTTCTTTTAGGTTTGTTGAAGGATTACTTTCTTGCTTTTTCTAGGGGGTAATTTCCGTCCCTGTGTTGATGTTTTCCCTTTATTACCCTTTGAAGGGTTGAATTCGTGGTAAGATATTGTGTGAAGTTGGTTTTGTCATGGAATACTTTGGTTTCTCTATCTATAGTAATTGAGAGTTTTGCTGGGTATAGTAGCCTAGGCTGGCATTTGTGTTCTCTTAGGGTCTGTATGACATCTGTTCAGGATTTTCTGGCTTTCATAGTCTCTGGTGATAAGTCTGGTGTAATTCTAATAGATCTGCCTTTATATGTTACTTGATCTTTCTCCCTTACTGCTTTTAGTATTCTATCTTTATTTAGTGCATTTGTTGTTCTTATTATCATGTGTCAGGAGGAATTTCTTTTCTAGTCTAGTCTATTTGGAGTTCTGTAGGATTCTTGTATGTTCATGGGAAACTCTTACTTTATGTTAGTGAATTTTTTTTCCTATAATTTTGTTGAAGATATTTTCTGGCCCTTTAAGTTGAAAAATCTTCATTCTCATCTACTACTATTATCCCTAGGTTTGGTCTTCTCATTGTGTCCTGGATTTCCTGGATGTTTTGAGTTAGCATCTTTTAGCATTTTGCACTTTCTTTGATGGTTGTTCCCATGTTCTCTATGGAATCTTCTGCACCTGGGATTCTCTCTTCCATCTCTTGTATTCTGTTGTGGATTCTCGCATCTGTGATTCCAGATTTCTTTCCTAAGATGTCTATCTCCAGAGTTGTCTCCCTTTGGGTTTTCTTTATTGTTTTTACTTCCCTTTTTAGATCTTGGATGGTTTTGTTCAATTCCATCACCTGTTTGGTTGTGTTTTCCTGTAATTCTTTAAGGGATTTTTGTGCTTCCTCTTTAAGGCCTTCTAATTGTTTAACAGTGTCCTCCTGTATTTCTTTAAGTGAGTTATTAATTTCCTTCTTAAAATCCTCTACCAGTATCATGAGATATGATTTTAAATCCGAATCTTGCTTTTCAGGTGTGTTGCGGTATCCAGGACTAGCTAACATGGGAGTGTTGGGTTCTGATGATGGTGAGTGGTCTTTGTTTTGTTAGTAAGATTCTTTTGTTTGCCTTTTGCTATCTGGTAATCTCTGGCGTTAGTTGATATAGCTGTCTCTGGCTGGAGCTTGTTCCTCCTGTGATTCTGTTATCCTCTGTCAGCACTCCTGGGAATCCAATTCTCTCGAGTCTCAGTTGTCAAAGTACTCTCTGCAGGCAAGCTCTCCTCTTGTAGGGAAGGTGCGCAGAGCTCTGGAGCTCAGATCTGCCTCCTGGCTGAAGATGAATGCCTGAACTGGGGCCTGTCCCAGAAGCTATGTTGCTTCTGCTGTCCTCCTTTGCACACTGGTCTCTGAGGGACCTGGAATACAACATGGCTCTCTCACCTGCTCCTGTGGTCAAAGCCCTACCTGGAGGTCACCTCTCCTCTGGCAGGGAAGGTGGGCAGATGTCTGAAGCTCAGATCTGCTTCCTGAATAAAGATGAAGACCCAAAAGAGAGCCTGTCCCAGGAGCTATGTTGCTTCTGCAGTCTGAGTGCTCTCCTGCCAGGAATCTTTAAATTAAGATTTGATAGTGCATCTTTCTAGCATCCACTTGTAGTTTTCCTCCTAAGCTGTTCCAGATTCATGACTAACAACACTTTTATGGTTTAGTGAGGAGTCACTGCCATGACACACCTGATAGATTTCTTGATATTGTTCTCGGTTCTATAGTTTTGATTAAATATATGAAAAAGTATCAATAAATTTCAAATAAAAATAGAATCTGGTATCAAAATCAGCTTCTTTATTTTGATTAGCATCTATGATTATTTCATGCTATGTTACCTGAACAGCCAAAGTTGGAATCAAACTTCTTATACTTGGGACTAACTAGTATAGACCCTTAAAAAACCTACAGTAAATGCCAATATTTCTATTAAAACCCTAAACTGTTGGAATGATATTTCCTCTCTCAACCATAACTTCAGTTTTCAAAACCAAATGATTTTCTCTGTGTTTTTATTTATTTTTTCATCAAGGCTCTTTGTCATCATCTTAGGTGTACCATCAGACAGGTTTGAACAAATGAGGAGATTGCTTCAAACACATGTGATGAAAGAAAAGGATTATGATTTTGAATCCAGGAATGGCTTTGACTAACATAATTTTTACTGCCATCATAGCTCATGATGTTTATAACACATATTTTCACATAAAAAAAAAAACCACATCAACTCTTTAACTTTGTACTGCCTACTTTAAGGTATTTATTTATTACCATCAAGAAAAAGGTCTCCAATCCTCATTACCTCAAGTATATTCTGATCTAAAAAATTAGTCTTTCCCAAGTATATTGAAACATGGTGTCTTCAACATAGTTTTCCTTGCTGCTACATCATTAATTTTACAAACAAACAAACAAAACTTGTAATGATACTGTTTCTATATACACATGAAAAATATAATGGAAGCCAGGAGGTGTGGTGCATGACTTTAATTCCAGTATTCAGGAAGCAAAGGCATGTGGATCTGTGTGAGTTTGAGGTCAGCCTGGTCTACAAAGTGAGTTCCAGGACAGCCTGGGATACACAGAGAAACCATGTCATGAAACACACACACACACACACACACACACACACACACACACACATGTTTATATGTGTGTATATACACACACATATATATATATGTAGATATACACATATATGTATGTATATATGTATGTATCATACATGTATATCACAATTGTATTTATATATAATAAATTACATAGTATAATATTATATATTGTATATATTGTTGATTATCTGTAAGATAACTAGCACAGTGAAAGGCATTCAGGTGTAGCTCAAAAAAGCTGCTAGTATAACCTTTTATAGAGCCTTTGAGAACTGCTGATTGAAATATTGAATGACAGTACACATGGAAGCCCAAATCTATGCTTCAGTTGTTTCTTAGACTAATCACTAAACTTTAAAGTAGAAGATAAAAGGTTAGAGGAATTGGAATTATTTTGTAAAGAAAAAATGAGTCTGAGCAACATTAATTGATCTTAAGTAAATTAACAATCCAAGTGGTTCCACTTCCATTGAGGAAATAATGACTCTCACGGAATTTGTCATCCAAACTGGTATACTTTTGAAAGTAAATGCATTCTACTACTAATACAAGATAGAAGCAGGGTGGGTTAGGATGTATTATTGCTCTAGGACTCTTTCTTTCACTCATTAGTTCATCAGGTACCTTTTAATTCACCGTGAGTTAAGAAAAATGAAGACACTGCCTTTGCCTTCAACAGTACATAGGTTTGCACATGGTTATGTATGTTTTGTTAGGAACTGGCATAAAACTCTTCTAGGAGCAACAAAGAGAACTAATCATCTTGGGGTATGGAACAATCTATATTGTCTAAATGGGTGAGATCAGCCCATTTGACAGATAGAGAAACTGAACCCAAGGTTATTCAACAAGCTAATAATAGAATCAAAGCTGAAGGATATGATGTCCTGTGCTCTATTCCACAACTTATCACTCCACTATGCTTTTAATACTTTTCTTTTTCTTTTTTAAAATATTTTTATTACATATTTTCCTCAATTACATTTCCAATGCTATCCCAAAAGTCCCCCATACACTCCCCCCCCCCACTTCCCTACCCACTCATTCCCATTTTTTTTGGCCCTGGCGTTCCCCTATACTGGGGCATATAAAGTTTGTGTGTCCAATGGGCCTCTCTTTCCAGTGATGGCCGACTAGGCCATCTTTTGATACATATGCAGCTAGAGTCAAGAGCTCCAGGGTACTGGTTAGTTCATAATGTTGTTCCACCTACAGGGTTGCAGATCCCTTTAGCTCCTTGGGTAATTTCTCTAGCTCCTCCATTGGGAGCCCTGTGATCCATCCAATAGCTGACTGTGAGCATCCACTTCTGTGTTTGCTAGGCCCCGGCATAGTCTCACATGAGACAGCTATATCTGGGTCCTTTCAGCAAAATCTTGCTAGTGTATGCAATGATGTCAGCGTTTGGAAGCTGATTATGGGGTGGATCCCTGGATATGGCAGTCTCTAGATGGTCCATCCTTTCGTCACAGCTCCAAACTTTGTCTCTGTAATTCCTTCCATGGGTGTTTTGTTCCCAGTTCTAAGAAGGGGCACAGTGTCCACACTTTGGTCTTTATTCTTCTTGAGTTTCATGCGTTTAGCAAATTGTATCTTATATCTTGGGTATCCTAAGATTTGGGCTAATATCCACTATCATTGAGCACATATTGTGTGAATTCCTTTGTGATTGTGTTACCTCACTCAGGATGATGCCAGAGCAGGGGTGTCTGGACATTTCTGTACAGTTGTCAAGAGAAAAGGGCAGCTTGAAATTTCCTTGTGATTTTATTAACATTTGACCAGTTCTTTCAATGCTCTGATATGTTCAGGGGTTTTCTTTGCTTGTGTTTGTATTTCAGGAAGATACTTCAGGACAAGAACTTCCTGTTAAATTGAAGCTCCTAACAAAGGGCATTGTGAATTTCTACTGCTTGGTTGGGTTACCAGAATCTTTCAAAGCTTCCACTTCTAAAATGGCTTTCATCTCATCCCAGCACAGTAGACATAGACATAGCTGTGTATATGTAACTCAATGGAAGCCCATCGTTAAAACTGTTCCCACAAAAAGCTTTATTCTCTCTGAATATGCATGTATTAGGAGGATGTTGTACTAGCCTGTGATGTGTAAGGTGAGCTTGTATTCACAATGACTCAAGAGAACTCAAAGTTGTAAAGTTTTGCCTTTGCCATTTCTCCATTGCTATGTGTTAATTATTCATTAAATCAGCTAAACATACATAAATGCCTGAAATGTGTTTTAGTGTCCCTCTTGCTCTATTTTAATATAAAAATATTAGCTCTTTAAAATGCTCATATGATTGGTGTATTTATTTTAGAAATAAAATTTTAAAGAAAATACATGTCAATTATAAGAAAAGTAATGAACTGTGTCCTTTTTGAGAGGGAAGACACAGCACATAAAACAAGACAATGGCTGACACTCTGTGATTGACAGGTGGATATCACAATAGATGAAAATGATAAGAGATTTAGTGGACTGGAGAATAACTTCCTTCTGACAGTGCCCTGACCCTTGACCTGTGGCTTGACTCTTGTTAGCTTCACTAACACAGGGTAATTGTCGCAGGTGTGGGATGAAAGGAAGCTTTACAGAAACTACCAACAGTCAGAGATTTATTTCTTTTGATGACCCCTAATTTGCTGTTGAGATAAAACCAAAAGTTTGGACCTTCTCTGACCTGGAAGAACTTCAGAATTCACCCATTCAATAGGAAGGCTGTAAATGCAGAGGTTTCTTCAGTATTTGGCTTAAAACATTTTTATTATAACAGGAAAGCTCATACAGCCCGAAGCATTTACGTGATGTCTCTATCCCGGAAGCATGTTGCCCACATAACTTTGGCATATATCTAATAAAGTCTATGCTGTTGATACTAGACTCTCTGAAAATTTGTAATTATCTATAAACTCTTACTATATCCAACTCTGAAAATGTGTCCTATTTTGAAATGGCACATATTTATATATTAATCAACATCTCAAAAACTATAGTCCTTTGAGTTTTATTTGAATGTTCTTAAGATAATGGCTTTGTGAGCATTCACAGATGAAATAAATGGTAATAGTATGAATGATCGTGAAATCAAGTGCCTTTTCCGAAAAAATAATTAAAAAAATGTATTCAATGTATTCCTTTTGCAGGAAGAAACTCAGAAAATACAGTGGAATAAAAGAGAGCTATACAAACCCCAGTTACAGTCGGAGAATATTGCTGGTAACATAAGATACCTGTATTGTCCCTTCAAATGAAATCAGTGCTGTCCTGCAGCCAGGATGCTAAAGAAAACTTCAGAGAAATGGAATAAAATTGACTTTTAAGTTCACCAGTATATCAATATGAAGCCAAAGGCATCACTTTGCAGCATTTTCAAAATGCTTTACCTTAAAGAAGATGGAGTCAAGTTTCCAAATATGGGCCAGTAACATGGTGTATTTCACTATTTCAGGGGGTTTTATATTAGAATCGCCACTCAAGATGTAGAAATCCTAAAAATTGCCTAGCCACCACAGGTTTCTCTTCCAAATATCTGCAAGATAAAAATTACTTTTAAACTCATTAAGATTTCTTATTCAGGTCATGGGTCTTACCCTTGGGAAATTATTTTCTCATTCAACTTACATACTGATGATGCCAAATTGGAACATAGTTATTTAAGATAATGCACTCGGAAAAATATAAGGGTTTTGTTTATCTTAAAGTGATACTAGAGGTAAAGTATTTCAGTTGGTTGAGTAACCGTGTAGCCAAACCCATCTGTTTCCAAAATATCACACTTTCTTTTTTTAAATCATGAAAATAAAGGATTATGCTCATGCAATGCTTTGTTATGCAGAGTTGCTGTAATAATGCCTTCTTCCCAGACTGCCAGCTTTTCAACTGTGATGACATCATCAGGTAACTGGGAGGATATGAGGCTCTGTGTGCCATGTTGTTAGCACATTAAAAAAAGAGAGAGAGTGAGAGAGAGAGAAAGAGAGAAAGAGAGAAAGAGAGAAAGAGAGAAAGAGAGAAAGAGAGAAAGAAAGAAAGAAAGAAAGAAAGGAAGGAAGGAAGGAAGGAAGGAAGGAAGGAAGAAAGAAAGGAAGAAAGAAAGAGAGAAATGGCTAGGATAATTAACAACTACCTATTTGTCCATGGGATACATTCATTATGGCACTACAAATTGGGGGCCTCCAAAATCTGTGCAATAAAATTTACTCTTTGTTCAGGAAGTTCCCCTTGGATTTGGGGAAAATTCTGGTTTGCTGTGTCTATTGTAATTGTGACAGGCAGTTGACATGTCTCATAGTCTAAATGTAGTGGCAAGCAGGGGGTGGTACAATGACGAAAAAACTGCCATTCATGTGTGTGCAAAGGAAAGGTGTTTCTTAGCATATTCCAACCTATGTTCAGACTAGAGTTGGGTCTTGGGGGTTGAAGGTCAAATCTGTGAGGTCAAAGCTATTTCTTGTCAATCTTCGTTCACTAATGACACATGAATTGGAAATTAGAACAAAGTAAGTAAAACGAATAGCCAGAAGGTGAGTGTCTGTTTTATTACTCAGAAGAGCTGGGAAATCTGGCCAATTGTTGCCCTATGTGGCTTGAATGACAGTTGTTAAGTTGAAAAAGGGACAGTGTGATGGGAATGCCACTTTAAATCTCAATTACCTCCTCCACTCCAATCAGCTTGGTGGAGCTTTAATGAAGTGCAATTCTCTGTCCTTTTCCTCGTACTTCTATCTCTAGAATGAGCCTCACATTCAAGTTTGACAGCAGTACAATCAGTTTCCCATTCATCATTGGCCCTGTTTTAACCCTGCTGAAAAAGGGCCTAATGTACGTGGCAGCGATGGCAATTAGGCAGAAAAGTAATATTAGAAACAGACAAAAGCCCGAGTCTTTTAGCATTACAGGTGTTTTTTCCCCCTATTCTAGACATAAAGGAATAGGCAGTGTTGTTAAGTTCCCTTCTTCAGTCTTCTCTTAAGCTGAAAGTCCAACGATTTCAAGATTCAATTAATTAGAGACATGGAGAGCCAAAGAACAAGGTAAAAGCTAAGTTCTCCCAACTGAAGACACACTTAGTAATTGGCCCCTTATTAAAATGGATATCTTCTGGGTGTATGTTTAATAAGGTTGATAAAAACTCGTCATTTCCTCATTAAGTTAGCACATGAATGCACTCTGTATGTAGAAAAGGAATCTTATAGAGAGCAAACAGGAAAATATCAATCTGTTAAATATAGGAACGTAAGCCATAAAAATGGAAAAGCCCGAGAACTATAACTTTCAGAATGGGGGCATGTTAAGTGAAGTGTGTGTGCGTATTTGTGTGTGTGTGTGTGTGTGTGTGTGTGTGTGTGTGAATGAGTGTGTAAGCTGAGAATTTTTTTAGAAGACAAGTCTTGGCTCTCCATTCACTTAATTAGAGATGCAAAATATTGAAGGCTGCATTTTATAACCCGGATCAGCAATGTTTACTATGAATTTTTTAATTAAACTATAAAGATGGATGACATCTTTGATGAATTTTTATATGAAGACAAATACAGGGTTTCCAAATCTATACCTTTGTATCTGCATTAAAAGTCTCTATTTAATAATCACACAGTATCATTACACAGAAAAAGCCTCACATACATGCCTACTTATATATGTGTATTGTTTATCTAAACATGTTTGTAAATGTGTTCATACAGTACATGAAAGTTTAGAAAAGATAGAAGTTCACAGATTTTTGTCTATGCATTTAATTGTT